>NW_022199579.1:0-3746 GCF_009176525.2 Contarinia nasturtii | reverse complement strand
TCACAATCATATGTTTTGAATTCATTGGGTTCATTATACTTTTTCGAAAACATTCAAACGATGAGATTCGATTACAACCTTACTATTGTAAACGAAAGTATGAATAAATTAAACTCATGCCTCGATCAGATGAATGTGATATGTACAGCGAATGATTCAATAATCCCAAACTGTAAATTCTTTGTTGATAATTTCGCCGCACAAGCAAAGCAAATGCAAATTGACACATTGAAATTTAGAATAGAAAAAAAGCGGTCTAGACGCAGGACACTCGGAAACAAAATAATTACGCCCGAAAATAATTCAACTTCTGAACTAAACGATAGAATTATATTTATGCAATCACAAATTAATCTTTTAATGAGACTAATAAAAATAAATCAACAATCATTGGTTGATGTCATGAACAATGGAGTGGAGACACAAAATAAGCTGAAAAAATTACAGGAGGAAATAAATATACAAAATAAATTTTCTGAACAAATACATTATGCCATAATATTGATACAAAACTGTAGAGATTTGGCCGCTAAACTGATTATTTTATCGGAGGGAGCAGTTAATGATAAATTTTTTCAGTTAGTTAATGTCAAGGATTTCAAAAAATCTATGACACAAGCACAAAGGGATTTAGACTCGGATTCTCGTTTCCCTTCACTTTTAATTGGAGAATTACCAAAAATTTCACATTGCTTCTATACTATGAACGAGACAACACTTTCAATCATAATTCAGATACCAATATTGAGAAATAGGGGATTTGACTTGATTGAATTCATACCAGTCCCGAGAAAAATACTCAATGAAACGTTTATTTTGAATGAGGAAACAAATTATCTGCTGAAAGCTAATAAAACGGATTATCAAGTAATACCATACTCGACTTTGTCGAAATGTCACAGAATCAATGAGGAAGCATATTGCAATTCATTCCTCTTAACTAATATTAGACCACCGAATAAATGCCTTATTTCCAAACTGGTTAATAATACTAGTGAATTTTGTACACGGAATCGATTGATAAACAAAAATAAATTTATTCGATTATCAAATGAACTAATGTATTGTTACATAATTCACCCAGTTAAAATAAAATATGCGTTTAATGAGGGAGAACGTATACTGATTTTGAATGAAACTAGAGTGATTAACGTTCAAAAAGATTTAGGTGCATTTTTGATTACAGATGAATCAAACACAAACAAATCAAAACACTTTAAGGTCAAAGTCAATAATGAGTTCTCATATTCAAACTTATTCATTTACAACAATGAGGCATCCAAATGGGTGAACGACTTTTCCGTTTTATCAAAATATGACATACAATATTTACAAATTTTGAATGAGACGAAGGGACTACATAATGTGGTCGCTTCTACGTTTGCAGACTCAAATTGGTCAATAAACTTTTCACCGATAAAAAGAATGTTTAATAATACAACTAATTTTTGCAAGAAAATATTTACAAAGACAGTCATTTCAATTATAACTTATATTGGTCTTTTAATAACCATTCCAATAGCATTATTAAAAGCCTTTCAATGTACATTTGAATAATATTAATTATTCTATTTTTTATTTCAGAAATGAGCATTTACTTGCGATTAATTTTTATCAGTTTGTTTATTAGACATTCGTTGCAGTTGATAACCCAAAACTACACCTTTCGGGGATTACGATTTGAATATTTGGAAACAGTTAATTTATTCAACGAAAGAAAATCATTTATTTATGCTTTTGACATATCGATTCTCAAAAAAATTAAAACGGATTTGGAACCAATTTTGAATACAAATTGTCAAGACGAGAAAAAATATATGGACAATGTTATTCTTAAGCGATTTCATGACATCGAAATGATGAAGAAAGGCTATAAAGAACAAATATTCGACGGCGATTTTATAGAAGCAAAATCATTTCATTTCATAAACTTTCTTGAAGAGGATTTTGACAAAATAAAAATTGCTGAATCAAGTGAAAAATGCAAAATTTTCAGAGAAATGGTGATTAACTTTGTCAAAGTATATACGGAAATAAACAAATTAATTAGCTCGGATTTCTCCACGATTGATAATATAGTTGAATTTGGACAGTTGGAATCGAAAATTTTGAAATATATAGACCAACACCATAAGAAAGAAATCGAATTACCTTTTGATATCGAAAACAAATTCGATCAAAACTTCTTCTCTCATTCAATTTTTCGTGTAAAATTTCAGAATGACATTCTTTTCACGGAATTTAAAATCCCATTATTCGTGAAAGCAGCTGTCTATGAAGTTTTCCCACTCCCAATTTATCAGAACATCACTAGCTATATTTTACAGCCAGAAGTGGATTACGTTATATTCAATCAGACAGAATCCATATTATTTTCGGCAGAAGCTCTGGAAGAAAGTTGTTTTTTAACGGATTTTGGCAAATTCTGCAAAAATCCAAGAATTGAGTCTATTTGTGGAAAAAAATATCTACGTCTCAGAGATATTGATAAAATTGATAAGATATGTTTTAATGCATATTTAACTTTACCAAATGATAATAAAATTAAGGATAAAATTAATTCATCTTCAGTTGGAATATACTTAACATTTTTGAAAATTGTAATACTAATTTTAATCATTCATTTTATAATATTTTCAATTTACATTATATTTAAAATTATCAAAGAGAAAGACAGAGAATACAAGGACACTATTACCTTCTACGTTAGTAGTAAAGACAGCATAGTCTGAATAACATTCACTCCAATTTACAAGAACAGAAAGAGTTTCACGTTTTTCTTTTATATTTAAACTTTTGTTGTGTGATTTAATTAAAATTTGTGTGAATATTTTTAAGAAACAAAAAAAAATATAAAAAAAAAAGAGAAAATTAGCATTTAAGAAAAGAATTATACGAAAGTCAACGATGATTAAATGAATTCGCCACCGTTGCCTTTCTTTTTCCGGGGGGGAAGGAAATTGTAGTGTGACCAATACTATGTCCACTATATTTTGGCATTTCTATTAGCTCATACGCATACGATGATTATTAATGTATTTTTACTCATGAAACCAATGCATACATTTCATACGCACCACAGTTGCGACCCCTTTTTGCTTGCGTCTCGCGCTTATTTGCATACAACGACCTCGAGCGTTTTGATTAGGGGACTAACCCTCTTTATTTATTGCGTTTGATGCCAACGCATACTCGTAATATGTTGAGCCGTCGTCGAGACCATTATTGTAAATTCGTCTTCGGAGCAATTATTGTATGGTCGTCGTCGAGACCATTATTGTAAAGTCGTCATAGAAACAGTTATCACTGTAAAGTGTGTCAACACCAACGATACAGAAAAATGCATTAAATATGAAAAGTCGGTGTTGAACTATTTATTGAATGATTCTTCCTCTCACCCCTATTTGTAAAGCGGTTCACGAGAATGCACTGAAAGTCCTATCTTTCATGTGTAAAAGTTGTCGCTATAATATAAGCTAATGTATTGTAAAGCGGTTCACGAGAATGCACTGAGAGTCCTATCTTTCACGTGTAAAAGTCGTCGCTATAATCTAAGTCAATGTATTTTGAATAGTTTTGTGTGCCCAAAAATTGTATAAAAACCCACGAAATCTTTGTAAAATTGTTCAGTTTCGAACGAACTCGCCTTCACTTCGCAACTAAAGACAATTATCGTCGTAGCACCCCCAAATAATTGTCCAACGTTCCAGCAGACGTTCCGGAGAACAACAAGCAATCAATCGTCG
>NW_022199578.1:0-3390 GCF_009176525.2 Contarinia nasturtii | reverse complement strand
CGTCACACTGGGAACTTCGAAAGAAGTGTTTTTTACTTATATCAATAATTGTGATAGTATTTTGGTTACCGTCAATATGTTCCAAAAGGCAAAAGATGAAAATTTTCGTATAGGAAATGTAACATGATCGAATTCTTCTGCAAAAACCTAGTACATTGCAGTTGATTACCAAGATATTATAAAGAGGCTTACGTACGCAAGCTGACTTTTCCGCATGGAACCGAAATTTTGGGAATAAACTGAAATTATGGTCTATGTATGGTTGCAGTAAACTCGTGAATATTATTTTCTTATCAAAATAAGTAATCACACCAAGTTTAAAGAAATTTCAATAAAAAAAATAGCCTTTTCAAAGTTTCACATCATTACGGTACCACAAACGCAAGTCTTTCATACAAAATTGAATTTTTTGTGGATGTTTGTATGAAAAGTCTGTGAAAAATTGATTGCATCTTAAAACTAACATAAGATTCGGGTTTCTCGTGCCAAAAAACCCCCTACTACACATTCTTTCAGTGTTCAAATTGAAAGAATATCATTTTAAGGCATTTTTCTCATAAGTCTTCAGAGTCTAAGTTTTACATCGATCAATCAATGTCGTTGAAAATTTGACCAGATCTATTCCTCATAATGCCCAATCATCCCGTAAAGTCAGATTTTGAATTTCATGTCTGAGCACGAAACCATCAAAAAAAAAATGATTGAAAAATGATCAAAAAAGTAAATTGTATGGATTGTGGGTACTCCATTCGGACCAAAAAAAATTACACCGGTCAACAGATATTGCTCAAAAACTAATCAGCACGTCTCCTATTAGTCCCACATCAACCTGTAAGGTCAGAATTTGAATTGAGTTTTTGGAAGAAGATTAATCGAGTTAACAAATTTTGGCAACAAGCCACAGGACACAGTACACAGGACACATCACACACAGCGACGCACATTAATATGCCCCAAAATCATCTCCAATCGTGTTTTCTACTTTAATATGCATAGAAAACATGTTTTTGGGTGACTTTAATTTTTTGGCCTAATACAGTACCTTTCCTACACTAGGTGTGCGGAAAAGTAAAAATATAGGTGGCCGCTTAAGTTCACACTTTTACCAATTTTCACCAAATAAAAGAAAGATGTCGTTTCAAAATGTGCATATCGGCTCAAAATTGAGTGCGCTTTCGATCTATGAGGAAAAATTCGAAGCAAGACATACATTTTTTCGAGATAAATGACGATTAACTCCGATTTTCATCGATTTTCCCCATTTTTTGAGGTCTAGTCATTCTGATATAACCTTTTCCGCTGAATTTTTTTTTCAAATTTTTTTATTGCTTCATCAAGATGACCTTAATGACTTTCCAATAAGCCTTGTAAGCTCTCTCTTATTCTTTTACTTTTCCGCACACACCTAGTGTGTAAGGTAAAGTATTGGAATCGGTTGAAAAATTAACACCTATCAAAAATGTAATTTCTGGGTGTTTTTGGGGCCAGGGAACACGAATCTAGCGTTTTTTCGATGTCCGAATGTATGTGCGTACCCTGTTATTGTTAACACGATAACTTAAATCTTTTTATTTGATTGTATTTAATTTATTTCCTCACACTTCAAAAATTTTGGTCTTTACTACAACAGAATTAGGCAAAACGATTTCACTTCTACTATCATTCTACGTAACTCATTTTTTAAAAATTATATTAACAAATTCATGGAAGTTATAATGCATTTTTAATTTTTTTTAGATATTTTAAGTAAAAAATAATTGGCCAAAAGGATCTTCAACAATCAGAATCCAATAATATATCGTCATATATAATATATATACATTATAATGTTGGTAAAATCAAAAATTAAACACACAGATATATTATCATGATTTTGCCATTCTTATAAATTCAGTTGTCATTGTTATACATTACATTTATTTAATTTTCTTTCTTCTTACCAAGTGGTTAAACAAATTTAGTTTATTAATCAAGAGAAATTATATTTTTCCTTTTTTCGGTATATGCACATCAAATATTGAATTTATCAGAAGGCATGAATGTGTGTTTTATTTGATTTGTCGTCTTGTTCCACTCCTAAGTACTCTGTATGTCGTACCGCCATCGATGTAACAAAAGCGGTGTCAAAATGCAATCAAATGAAATTTTGATATCGCATTTAAAATAATAGCAAATACACAGCAAAACTGCATTATCTTCCTTCGGATATTTGAGTTTTATTGTCATTAATTTTAAGAGATGAAATATGTACGTTTGATTTACATAGAGAATCCAAAACATGTGTGAAACTTATTGCACCATTAAGCGACAGTTTGATTTCAACTAAAACAAGTGAGGTACTTAAAAACTAAATAAAAGCTTTATCACTAAAAGAAACATAATATATTACAAATTATAAAAAAAAAATCCGCGAAGAAAAATATTCTAGTTGTAAATGACTTAAATCATATTCTTGATTTGTTTAAGTCAGGAAGATTGAAAAAGGTCTTAATGAAATCATCACAAATATAATAGAAAAAATATATAGATGAAAAAAATTTGAAAGATGAAAATGGAAGAGAACCAAATGTAAATATTGAAAACAAAAAAAAAATCTTACTGAGCTTTCGATTATCGTCACCGATCTTGTTGAAATCCATTCGAATGAACTTCTTACAATTTCATGTATAAATCATGTGCACAAGGTGCATGACAGAGAACCGTTCGATACAGAGATTCGGTATTTTCCTTTGGTATTTTTTTCATGTTCACCTCGTTTGAAAGAAAATTGTAAACATTGTAAACAAAAGTAGCCCACTTTTCACTTAACTCACACTTTGGTTGGTTTTATCGTACAGCTCAGAAATTAGACAAAAATCATTTTTGAGGGCTACAAAATAATAAAAAGCTACCAATTGCCTTTTTCTATTTTCAAGAACCATGATGAAACGATAAATTAAATTACAAATAAAAATAGAAAATGGAGTAAAAATGCTGGGAAAATGATTAATACCTTAAATAGAAAATAATCAATTTTTGAATGTCATTTTCGCTACTCGCTCACCTCACCTGACGCTGTTAAAGTTGAATTCGTTCCAAGTGTTTTTTTTTCACCAATTTAAATGTAGGTATATATATGTTGTTTTTTTTAATATCTCCCTTCTATTATGTACCCAAGGAACAATTTGTAATACAAATTCACCCATTACCAGGCACAAATTCACGGTCAAATTAGGACCCGGCTTTGTGTGTAGTTTCAGTTATTTTTACGGTTGCCATAGCGTAACATTTAGGTGTGAATACATGGAAAAGAGGAACGACAATCATTAGTTTCAATTGAATTGTATATGAAATAAGTAAAAAATTCTTTCGAAGTTCCCAGTGTGACGCAATACTGTAAATCTAAAAATG
>NW_022199577.1:0-4139 GCF_009176525.2 Contarinia nasturtii | reverse complement strand
TCGATGGAAATGGAGAGTGGTCACTCAGGTAATTTAAATAATTACTGTATATGTTCTCCAAAAGGAGAAATGAGTACTACACACAATTTTAATGATGAAAAATATTCAAAACAGCTGGTTATCCATTCACAAAATGTAAATGGATTAAAAACAAAAATTCCGGAGTTTGTGGCTGAAATTCTAGTACACCATTCGCAAATTTACATGCTGTGAGAGACTCATCTGAATGACGCCATCAATTCGAATGACTTGTTTCCGCAGATGTACGATGTATATCGTTGTGATCGGTCACCAAATACTGAGAGGGACCAAGTTCATCGCAAGGAGAATGGAGGAGGAGTTTTGATCGCTGTTAACAACAAGCTGAAGTCGGTTTGCATTGGGACGGGTGACCTGTTCGGTGCGGAACAGATTTGGGTAAAAGTATCTGGACTAAAACGAAATATCATATTTTTTTTTTTTTTTTTTTTTTTTTTTGATATGACAGCTGACTTTGACAGTTCATTTTTTTCAAGTGCTCTTAAATATTTACACAAAATCGATAATTAAAAATAGAAAATAGCACAAACAAATAAAATAAATAGGAACAAAATACTGAAAAATACGTGCAAATTAAGGAAACATTGAATTTTAGTCGGAATCATTGAGGTATTGTTGGAAAAATTGAATTGGATTAAAGGTGATTGTTTTTGTTGTTGCTATTTGACATGTGCGATACACATAATTGCAGTGAAAAAAGGTGTACCGGCTCAAGATTTGGAGGCCAATTTTTGATTTGCAGTAAATGCAAACAAAAAGTTTTTGTCGAATGCATAAATTCACCATATGCGACAAAATTATTAAAGGGCTTAGGCCTGATAATAATTGACGAAGAAAAAAAAATAAAATATACAGGCGACTAAAAAAGCGTAAACATACATTCACTGTTTGAAGGCTGTTCACCATTCATATACAATTGTAATGCATGCGTCGATGAGGAGAAACAACGAGATATCAATGAAAAATCCAAATTGTCTAAATTCGTTGGTGACAAAATTATTGAGGCAGTTCAAAATGAACTGCAATCAATAATTCAAAACAATAAATTCGGAAATGTCGAAACAAATGACATCACAATCAATACAACGAACAAAAGCGATGGCAATGAATCCAATGCAACCGATGAAACTGTGAAACCAATGGACAGCGAAAAACAAAAAAAAAAGAAGAAAAAGAGAAAGAAGAAGAAGAAGAAGAACGACAAAAAAAAAGGAAAAAGAAGAAAACAATACAAAAAATGAGCCACATTTACAACAACAACAAAAAAGAGAGCAACAACAACAAAACAATCATAATATACAGGGTGTATATCGGAATCTGCATCGACAGCGTGATGAACCACAACATTTTGGCCACGAACAGAATAATCAACGTTTTTATCAACGCATGTCTGGACGAGATTTTGAGAATGGCCATCGACAAGATTATCACACACAATCTATTGACAGGTCATTTCAAAGACGAAATTTCGTGGACAATCGACGCAGACATGGACAACATCGTGAGAATTGTGACTGTATGAGGTGCTTTGAAGAGTTTGAAGCGCGGTATGAAAATTTTCGTCGTGCCCGTCTCAGTCATCGGCCGCCTGCTCAACGGTGGCAACACTGGCGCCTACACTAAATCTCAAGCAAAACGTTTCTGTTGATTTTTCATCGCTGGATTTTGACTATAGTTACTCAGGTAATTTAAATAATTACGGTATATGTTCTCCACAGGGGAATATGAGTACTACACATAAATTAAATGATGAAAAATACATTCAGCAGATATCGATCCATTCACAAAACGTAAATGGATTACGTTCGAAAATTTCGGAGTTTGCTGCTGAGATACTAGTTCAACTGTCATCAATTTACATGCTTCGCGAAACACATTTGAATGAAGCAATCAATTCCATCGACATTTTTCCGCCAATGTATGAAGTCTATCGATGTGACCGATCAACGAATACTGAAAAGGACCAAGTACATCAAAAGGAGAGAGGAGGTGGAGTATTGATTGCTGTCAACAACAGACTAAAGTCAGTTTGCATCGGAACGGGTGACCATTTCGGAGCAGAACAAATTTGGGTAAAGGTTACCAGCATGAGAAGGAACATCTTTTTGGTTGAATTGTACATCAGACCAGACTCAACTCTCAAAGTATATGAAAACAACATGTATGCTTTGAAAGAACTAGCTTCAAGGTTGAGTGAAAAAGATGTTTTAATAGTATCTGGTGACTTCAATCTGCCCAAATTGATTTGGTTTATTGACGAGAATGAGGACCCAGACATTGCAATTGCTATCAATGCAGCCAGTGAAAAAGAGAAGATAGTGCTGGATACTTGCTATGAATTGGGACTTCACCAGATTAACAAGAATTACAACCAAAATGGTCGTATGCTTGATATGATCTGGACAAATGATGTTGAGCTGTTTCAATGCACAATAAGTGACTATCATTTATTGAATTTTGAAAAGCACCACAATGCAATTGAAATCAAATATAATGAGCCGGTCGTCAAAACCATTGAAACAAGACAAACATATCGCGACTTTATAAATGCAGACTATAAGCGAATAAATGAGTCGCTTCTTGATATAGATTGGCATAGTGTTTTTGATACAAGTCCATTACAATTGAGACTAGATAATTTTTATACAATTATTAAGTCAACAATTGAAACACATGTACAGTTAAAGACAAAAATCAACAGGAAACAACCGATGTGGTTTACCAAGTCATTGGTTGAGTTGAAAAACAAGGTCAGCAAAGCACATCAAAATAAAATAAGGCTCAACACACTTGAATCAATTGAACATTACAAAGAAATAAGAAGGAAATATAAACGTTGTGCACGTTCAGCTTTCAGAGATTACAGAATAGAGATGGAGAAACAGATAGATGATGACCCAAAGAAATTTTTCAAGCACGTGAATTTCAAAAAAGGGAAAAGTGAAGATCTACCACATGAGATGACTTATTTGAATGATAAAGCAACCGATCAATTAACAATTGCTGGTTTTTTTGCAAAACACTTTGGCTCCGCTTACAGCCTTTTAGAAGGTGATCTGCGATATGACAGCTCGGAAATAGAAAAAATACGTGATATTTGTGCTGAAATATCCATGATCGAAATAACCGAGGAGCTTGTAGGTCAACATATAAGCATGCTGCCAGATGATCTTGTCTGTGGTCCTGATGAAATTCCAAACAAATTTATCAAGCATTGTTTGGTTTCATTGCGGGGGCCAATCTCTACACTGTTAAAAGAATCACTTGAAACTGCCTCTGTCCCGCAGATATGGAGAACGTCATTTGTCAGACCAGTCTATAAAAACGGCGATACAAACAACGTTCAAAATTACCGGGGTGTTGCTTTACAGTGTATTTTGTCAAAAATTCTCGATTCGATCGTCACAAACCATCTCAATCTATATTTGAAAAACATAATCCACGAAAGTCAACATGGATTCATAAAGAACAGGTCTACGATAACAAATTTGGTTGAATTTACTTCAAAAACAATTAATAACATGGGGAGAGGACATCAAACAGACGCCATCTATTTGGACATAGCCAAGGCTTTTGACTCGGTCAACTTAAAATTGCTTATTCAAAAACTAGAAATCATGGGATTGAATGAACAGCTGTTAAAATGGATCGAATCTTACTTGTCTGGTCGCAGACAAATTGTAAAGATAGCAGATACCAAATCTGACCCAATCAAAGTTACATCTGGGACGGGTCAAGGATATCCAATTGGCGCTACTTTGTTCATCATGTTTGTTATTGATCTACCTTTCGTCGTTAGCGATTCTTGTATACTTTCATTCGCTGATGATACAAAAATTTCGAAATGTATCACCTCAACAGATGATTGCATTATTCTACAGAATGACTTGGAACGTGTAGCAGATTATTATAGACGCAATTTATTGAAATTAAATGTAAACAAAACAAAGATCATATCATATCATCGGGGATCACTGCAATATGAATACAAATACAACATAGGCGGCGTTCAAATAGAAAGAGTCTTTGTAATAAGGGACTTGGGAGTGTTGCTTGATGTGCAAATGAATTTCAAATCACACATTGAGCATGTCACGGCT
>NW_022199576.1:0-1076 GCF_009176525.2 Contarinia nasturtii | reverse complement strand
TTTTAAACATACAATGACCTGTCTGGAATGGCGATGATTAATTTTATAATAATAATAATAATATAATAATCTTTATTCACCGCCAAAACTGGCTGAATCTTTTGAGTTTATACAATTTTTTATACATTTGTTGGTGGGAAAAAGGTATGAATCAGAAACTATACTATATACTATGGTAATCATCTGATCACCATTAAAACCACATCTTTTTAATAATAATCTTACGACCCCATACGATATTCTAACGGTCACCCACACGGTCCACCAGCCCGGGTCAGTAGACCGATTGACACTCAGCCACCATCCCAGGCTGCACGGTAAAGGTAAATAGACCGAATGGGGTCGCCGAATTCGCAGCGGTCACTACGCCCCCATGGCCAAAAGTTAAAATTACATATTTTTATAAAAAATAAATGAATCTTACTGTAATAGCCAAAAGCTATCCCGTCAAACAGCAAAAAACACTTATTTTGCATGTTTAGTTTCTCCAGGCGAGTGCTGTACGCTGATATCCTGTAGTCATTTGAAATATTTGAATACTACTTGAGAGCAAACATTGAGAATTGAAGCAGGCACGATTCGATTTTGTTCTTGTGTATATCATGGTACGGGAGCCATACCAAATAGCCATACTCCAAGATTGATTGCACGAGAGCACAGTATAATGACTTGAGAGTATTGACATCAGGAATATCGTAGCAAAATCTCTTAACGAATCCGAGTGCTGATGTTGCTTTGACAACGATTGAATCGATGTGTTTTATAAAGTTGAGTTTGTTGTCAAAGATGACTCCCAAATCTCTTTGTTCACTTACTCTCTTGAATTTGTGACTGCCATAAGAGTATGAACTTACGATTTGATCTCTCTTTTTTGAAATTGACATAACAGAGCATTTGTCAAGATTTAAATGAAGTTTGTTTGCTTCGCACCAATTTTTTAATTTACTGATTGCAACTTGAAGTTTGATACAGTCATTGGTGTTAGCGATTGAAGTTGCCAATTTCAAATCGTCAGCAAACAGAGAGATAAAAATGTCGTCATCCCTAATGGCATCTACGATATCGTTGATAAAAAG
>NW_022199575.1:0-4089 GCF_009176525.2 Contarinia nasturtii | reverse complement strand
TCTAAAACTTGAAAGCTCTTGCAGCATTCGCCTTACTGGTTATGATTTTGTCATCTAAATCCCATTATCATCCTGAAAGTGTATATATTCCTTATAAACAGTACGTATACAGACGTTTTGATTGAAAAGAATTGAAAATTGTGATTAAAATGCAAAAAAATTGAATTTTCCACAAAAAAATTGGAAAATTCATTATAAAGACTTGTTTAACTCCACTAAATGTCTTCAAAATTATTGTGCTACCGAATTGTAAGAATTATACAGGCATATCGGATTTTTCACGGCAACATGGACGTCTAAAATGCGTAAATACATACCTTTTTTGTATGTATACGTATATTTCGATGAGGTCACCACTTGGTACCGAAAATGAATTTCTTATATGAATTACTGCTGTGTTAGAAAGCTTAAATATTGCACACATCATTTTCAGACAATTATTGATCATTCCGGATCACAGAACCTTCAATTTACGTTCAGAAATGAATCATTTGAAAATTGGAATTTTTGAGATTTTTCGGATGAATTCGATGAATTGTCACTTCATGATGAAGGTACCATTTTTTAGCTTTGCATGGATTTTTTTCTTTTGCAATGTGTTATTCGGGTTCTGTTCTGATGATTTAAGCATAAAAATAAACAATACTGAAAGTCTAGTGTATTTTTATTCCTTACAAAAAAATTCAAAAAAAATTCAAAAAAAATACAAATTTTTACCATTTTTGATATTTCGCCGTTGAGCCGTGACATCTCAGTTTATATTTTTTTTGCAAAAAAACGACCGATTCGTTATCAGGGGATCCCATAGCCAAGGTTATTACCCTCGCCGTATTTGTTTTTCAATTTTTTCATATTTCTGCTACACCCTACTTGACATTTGTTGGACAATCTTCGTCGCAAAGCGTGCAGCGTGCTTTCATATTGATACCATCGGTGGTTTTGAAATCCGCGAAATATTTAAATATTCCTTCTGTCAATATGTCTCGTACTTTCCACGGAAATTCAGATGCAGTAGCTGCGATTCCTTTTATGCCTGGACTTCTCGAATTTTCGCTAGAATAATTGTTGCTTTGCACTTCAACACCAATTTTTGCCAACCGACCGTTTATATTACTTTGTTTATGATTCAATGGAAACTCGTTTTCCTCATTTTCAGTATCCAAATTCATAATTGAATAAATCTCCATCGAGTTGTTTACCAGCAGAGCTGTCAACGAACACCAACGAACGAACGGTTCGTTCGTTCGTAGTCATTTTTATTGAATTTTTGTTCGTTCGTTCGTTCGTAGAAACGAATTGCGTTCGTTCGTTCGTTCGTAGAAATTAAAATGTTCGGATTGTTCGTTCGTTCGTTCGTTTGTTCGTTCGTTGTTCGTAGGAAAAGTATGAAAATAAAATAATTATTTTATTAGTGAAATCGAAAGTAGATTATATTTTGTGAATTTTGGTATTGAAAACATAAATTATAAGAAAAAATTGAACAAAACAAATATTATTTATTTAAAATAAACAGCGTAATAATCAATATAGTAATTAAATTTGCATTTTAAAGGGACATATGAGTTGCATAAGTTTTTAATAAAAAATCCGAAAAGAATTAATTTTAATCATGAACATTTGGAAAAATAGTCTGTTCCGTAATATCGATGACAACTAATAAAATGAGTTGAAGCAAATAATTTCAACTATTATTGTAATATTCTAATTGAGGACTTTTTCCAACTATTCAAGAATAAAATTCTATCCAACTATAGGTAAAAGAATGTATATTTTCTATAGTCGATAATTTTATTATGATTTATTGAATTATTATTTTGGAAAAAAAAAATCACAAAATCGATTACTAATGTTACTTGCTAACAGCAAATTTGGTTTGATTCTTATGAATAATTTAATATTATTATTGTATTTTATGTTTTTGGATTTTTTTAAATAAAATAGTAATTCAATAAATCGTAATAAATTTATCGATTTTTAACAATGCAAATTCAATTATTATATTGACTATTACGTTGTTTATTTTAAGTAAATAATATTTGTTTTGTTCAATTTTTTCCTATAATTTATGTTATCAATATCAAAATTCACAAAATATAATCTACTTTCGATTTCACTAATAAAATAATTATTTTATTTTCATACTTTTCCTACGAACAACGAACGAACGAACGAACGAACAATCCGAACATTTTATTTTCTACAAACGAACGAACGAACGAACGCAATTCATTTCTACGAACAAACGAACGAACAAAATAGAAATATTTTTTGCCTACGAACGAACGAACGAACGTTCGTTGACAGCTCTGTCCATGAGGTTAGTTAGTGGCGATTTTCCCACTGTAAAACCATGTTGACATTCTGAGATTAAATGAGATGTTCTATTAGAGAGATATTTAAATAAGAGCTTATCATAAATTTTTGCTATCGCTGAGATGATACTAATTGGGCGGTAATTTTCAATATTGTCATTGTCACCGGATTTATGAATTGGGGTGATGAAACTGATTTTGAATAGATCGGGGTATTTCATTGCTCTCAGAGATATATTGAATAGTAATTCCAATGGTTTGATAATTTTTTCAGCAGTGTTTATATAGAAAATTGCTGGTATGCCGGGATATTCAATTTGTTACGATCGAGTGTTTTGATTACTTCAAGGATGTCATTACTGTTCACTTTAAAATAGTTTTCACATTCATTACTGCAGTTAAAAGTTTGATCAATATAATTTGGAGCATACACGCTTGAGAAATATGAAGCAAAAAGATTTGCAGTGCCTTCAATGTTATCTGATGTATGATCTTTAAAGTGCATTACTGCCGGAAGGGTGTTAGACTTACGGAGAGATTTTGTGTAAGAGAAGAAGCTCTTTGGATTAATTTTTATCAGGTTTTCAATATTATTTTGGTATTCTCTTAAATCGATCTTTTTACGATTTTTTATCTCTCTACGTTTTGCTTTGAATAAAATGGAGTATATTTGGTTATTTGAAGCTTTTTTCATTTTAAAGTAGTACTCTTTTTCATGTACCATGAGAATGAGATCACTTGAGAACCATTTTGGAAATTCATCCGATCTGGGGGAGGTTTTTGGTGTAAATTCCTCAATAATCGACTTAGTCAGGCTATAGAATTTATCGGTTGCTTCGTCAGTATCTAAATTTTCGAATTGAGAAGCTCAATTCACTCTGTCTAGAGAGACCATAATAGAATTGTAGTCAGATTTAAAATAATTCAATTTTGGTTTTGTTTTTATTCTCATGAATTTAATATACTGATTAACGATATGAAATGAAAAAGCTGGGTGGTATGCATCTTCCTTTACTATTGGATCTATCTTTGTGGTTTTAATATTGCTCATATTAGTGATAACCAAATCCAAAATACGGTTATATTTGTTCTTGATATAGTTTATTTGCATGAGATCTGTTATCAATAGTGTGTTAAGGAGCTCATCCGCCAGCCTCCCTTCATGATAGATTGCATTACAATGATCATTATCCAAATACCATTCAATACATGAGAGATTAAAATCCCCCAAAATAATAAATTGGGAATTGGGCTCCCGTGTATTCACAATATCATTCAGTTGCATTAGGTATTGGTTCAATTTATCAAAATTCGTTTCATGATTGATGTAAATGCAGTTTAAAAAGATTTTTTTAGAATTTAGTGTATCTTAAGCCAAACATTATCAAACGGGACCTCCAGTTCCCAATTTTTCATGCGTGCAGCAGAGATTGATTTTTTTATTGCAATTAGAGTTCCTCCCCCACATATTCATCCCTTATTCTATCTCTATTAGCAGGTGGTGTATATGTTCTATTTGTTCTATCCGCCCTATGTATGACGTATGTGTCGTCAAAAATATTTTCGGAGTCTAATCTTTCACAAAGCCAGGTTTCCGTTAAGCATATTATGTCGTGACCAGCAAGTGTTATTCTATCCCTTAGGCCCCCCATTATTTTTGTTCTTAAGCCTCTGGTATTTTGATAGAAACACTTGAGTTTGTTTTTAGACATTATGAGTGGAGGTCCAACAATAGGGTGGATCGATTTTTATTTTTTGAGAATTTTAAAAACGACTA
>NW_022199574.1:0-1296 GCF_009176525.2 Contarinia nasturtii | reverse complement strand
CTATGTGGTAGAGAAATGGAAACTACTTCTCACCTCATATGCAGATGTTCACTACTAAACGATCTAAGGGGTGAATTTGACGGAAGCATGGTGCATCCACAAACAAACAAACCCAACATTTTTGACATATTAAACTTCTACAAAAGGGCATGTGAATCAAATCCAAGCCTGAAGCATATCTTCTAACAACAGACTATTGATTCGTGTACATTTGTACACAGGCGGGCGTCTTGCAATAGGTTAAAAAACCTGAGCAACGAGAACTAAGGATTTTACTGAAAAGTTGACCTAGTATACTCCCTGCATAAATCCAATAATCCAATAATCCAATGGGTTTTATTGTTCTAGTTGTTTTGATTGCGATACCAGCATCGCATTCGAAAGAATGACTCAAGTCGAACTTCACACCAAGTGCTGAGATTGGTTATCATATTTGCGATTTGCTGTTTGCAAAAATAACGGGAACCGTTCTCCAGCTTTTCATTGCTCGGCCATTCGAACTGTTCATCACTGAAATTTTCGACCATAAACTAAAACTCTGGCGGTATGGGATTTCGGCTATTATTATTGTAAACATTTTTGGCCAATACCGCATTGAAGTAATCGAAGATGAACTTTGGACGATCCCATCGAAAAAAGAACTGAAGATCACTTCATTATCGAGTGATGAAATTTATTTCCAATGTGACATAAAATATTTCGCCAATCGAAATGTTGTTGGAATATTCACAGTAAATTTTATCAACATTATGTTATTTTGAAATTAAAACAAAGGCACTCACAAAACCAACTGTGAAAATATCCAATCCACAAAGCGAACAGCGTTCCGATACACACGTTGAAATAAAATCGATTGTGGGCAATCAATCACGCTATAAACACTCACAAATAATTCTCAAGAAATCCTTTTGAAAATAAAACAATGTTTTATTATAAACAAAATTGTTTGTTTTATACTAACAATATATTCACTCGATGCACTTCATAGATTTTTTCTATTTTATGCCCTTGACTAAGATTTTTATCAGAAGAGAGAGAGCAAATCGTAAGTTCCTACTCTTATGGCAGTCACAAATTCAAGAGAGTGAGCGAACAAAGAGATTTGGGAGTTATCTTTGACAACAAACTTAACTTCATCAAACATATCGATTCAATCGTGGCCAAAGCAACATCAGCACTCGGATTTGTAAAGAGATTTTGCTACGATATTCTGGATGTCAGTACTCTCGAATCATTATATTGCGCCCTTGTACAATCAATCTTGGAGTATGGCTGTTTGGTATGGCTCCCGTACCA
>NW_022199573.1:0-3448 GCF_009176525.2 Contarinia nasturtii | reverse complement strand
GTGATTCACATGATTCAAAGTTTTATAATTCGTGTCTACCCCCTTGGATTCAACCAATATCGATCGCTACATGAAAAATCTATATGTCGAATTCTTCAACAAAAAAAACTACTCGCATTGAAACGGTTATTTCACATATAAACATATAGTATTCCATATAGAAAAAAAACATATAGTATTCCACTATATAATCGATAGAAAGTATATAAGTCTTGATATCACTAAGCTGTCTTAAGGATTTAACATATCAAACGCTCGAACATAACTATTTTCAAATAAATATCTTTTACTGCGAGTCTATTGCAATTTGGCAAGGCTATATGATCTTCTTCCAAATAGCGAAACTGTTTCACGTTAATATTAAATATGTACGGTGTACAAGATCCCTATGAAACTTCAAATAAATAAAAACCATTTACGCTTCACTATAGGCAATATGATTCGAAAATAGAACACCCATCAAATCAAAGTGTGTTCCCTTTTAATCAGATTTGCAAAGAATGAGCATTGGCTTGTTTAAATAGACGTATATCCTCGTTTCATTATGTTCGCTGATATAATAATTATTTTTTCTCAAAAGATTTTCGGATGACTTTTCAATCTCAATATTGGGGTAGAATACATTCACAGAGTTCGATCAATAGAACGATGAAATGACAAAAAACCACTTATATTTCTGTTCTATATGTATACATAGTCAAAATACATGCGCTATAATGAGATCAGCTGCTACAGCTTTTAACGACAAAGGAAATCCCAAATAAAATCTTTATTATGTTTCATATGCATCTGAAATGTAAATTCAAAGTGAGTGCCGTAATGTTATAAATCACCAGAGCGTTGAGAGTAGAAAAACACGTAACATATTAAAGCGAATACTATGGAAGAACAAGAATGAACATGTATTCAAAGGATACTGTAGATTGGCGCAAGAAAAAGAAAACTGAATATTCCTGCCTGTCTAACGACACAAATGCCATAATTCAATAGTTTGAGCAAAGGCGAAGAATCAAGAAATGTGATAATCCTCACTTTCAAAGCCGACGACATATACCCGTCGGCGAAAATCAAATAATGGTTGATCCCACAGAATACCTAAATGTACAGACACGGTTTTCTATATATCTTGTCTGTGGTACACGCTTTTCCCTAATCGTTTAAGTTTTCAACACGTGAGCTTATATCGTTTATATTCCAAGCATAGTACACAATGATAACATGTTAAATAGATACAGCTTTAATTAAAGTTTTGTTTTAAGGCAATTAAAATGAATGTTTAATAATTAAAAATATGTCAGCCGTTGTCAATTTTCAATACGTTCCAACATCCAAAACAAAAATATTGAATTCATTTGTCGGTGTTACCTACACTGCAATTTTATTCAGTCATTATTTTTTCATCTTCTTTTTTTCGATTCCAAATTTTGCATTTGCTTCATATATATTTTCAAAGTTTTCATATTTGAAATGCCATCGATGGAATTTTTTTTATCGAGAGAAAATGTTTGTATGTTTTATTAATGTGTGTGAAACTGGAAGGCTTTTGTTCTATCTGTTTACGTTACTCACAATATGGTAAGTTGAAAATGATTAAGCATTGGATACCACTAACTTGAGAAAACAACATAAAATTAATATTGGATACGAAAAATGGCTGAAATATCTTCTTTTTCTTTCTCAAAATTCATTTTCCGGAGCCATTTCATGAATATTTATCTCCAAATTTACGATAACCAGCGATGCGTATCAACTTGCAGAAAAGCTTATATTTGATTGGTTTTTCAGCATCGAACCAAAAGCTCAAATAACAATCGAATCAATGTAAATATTATTTTGGTTTTGTATTTTCAAAATTCTATTCGTCAATGTTTACCCTATAACATTAACATGTGTATAAAATGGCAAATATTTGTGCGAAAAAAGGATGCTACATCATTCATAGAAAGGGAATGTATAGAGAAATCGATATCCTTTTGGACGAGGATAAAAAAATAAACTAAATCCAAATAGCTTACTAACTATACCATTTTTAACCATTTGAATACATTGGTACATTGTGACAACGTTGTAATTATGTTTTCAATTTTTCCTATCGGCAACGGTAATCCGACCGATTCATGCATGATTCGACGGGAACGCTTTGTGAAATTGCATGTGAATCGATTTTATCAAGGCAGGAAATTGCCTCCAAACGTTTTCCTCCATTTCTCTGTAACACCATTGTTGACTCTAGTGTTGAATGCTTTTAACTCTAGTGCAGTGTTATTGAGTCGCTGCAAATGTAATGAATTGAAAACAATAAAATTCTGAGCTCAAAATTCTCCTGGATACTAATGCCATGCATTAGAGAATTAAAACCGTTGCAAGTGGTTGCAATCGATTTTAAATCGAATGGTCGTGTGAGCAAATATTTGATTTGCATACTTTACTTTCATTTGCCGAACGGACTCGTACTTTGGCTGAGCGGTTCTTCCACTGTGGATTGTAAATTAACGGCAAACACAACAATCTCTAAATAAATAAATATGTTCCAGTTTTACATTGAACGGAGAGAGCAAGAACGCTTTTAAATCTGTTTGCTCTATTCACTGCATATACGTCGCGAAACAATATAATATTTATTCACCGCCAAAACTGGCTGAATCTTTTGAGTTTGTACATAATTTTTATACATTTGTTTGGTGGGAAAAAGGTATGAATCAATGATACACATTTGGTATACATCTGATCACCGTTAAAAACCACATCTTTTAATAAAGATTTCTAATAACTAATTAGCTACTTCTTACAGTAATAGCTAAATAGTTAATAGTAAACTGTTCAAATTACTGTCAAACAGCAAAAAACACTTATAAATACTAAACATTTTCAAATTGCACGCGGTTACAATGAGTCAGAAAATAATTAATAAATAAATAATTGGATAAATAAATAATTTACATCTTTACAAAAATCACAATGTATCACATTAGATCGTTAAAGAAAACAGTGTTATAGTTAGACACCAATGACAAGTTAGAAAAATGGTCATCGCTAAAGGCTAAAAGTCGAGTTTTGAAAGTTGATCGTTTTGATTGCGTTGAAAATAGTTCGTGGACCTTATTTGACATTTTGCACATTTGGTTGATTGGTACTGATGGATTGATTTTGAAGTTCTTGTCATTGATTTTGAAGTACTCCACACATCTTAAGTTACGTCCATTTTGATTGCGGGAAATTTCAGTCTTCAGTGATGGGCAGTGAACGTTATTTTGCATCAAGTCGAAAATGAATAGAATTGAGGCGTTGATACGGCGCCTTTGGAGTGATTGCATGTTTAGTTTGCCTAGGCGAGTGCTGTACGATGAAATCCTGTAGTCATTTGAAATATTTGGATACTCCTTGAGAGCAAACATTGAGAATTGACGCAGGCACGATTCGATTTTGTTCTTGTGTATATCATGGTACG
>NW_022199572.1:0-2249 GCF_009176525.2 Contarinia nasturtii | reverse complement strand
AAAAAATCGTTCGGGAAAATGTATTTTCGGGTAATTGTGCGGTAATCGTGATACATTTCGAAAGTTTTGTATCATCAGCGAATGAAAGTATGCATGAAAAAGGTCACAATGAAAGGTAGATCAATAACAAACATGATGAACAAAGTAGTGCCACTGAAATATCCTTGACCCGTCCAAAAATCAACTTCTATTGGGTTAGATTTGGTATCTACTATCTTTACAATTTGTCTGCGACCAGACAAGTAAGATTCGATCCATTTTAACAGCTGCTCATTCAATCCCATTATGTCTAGGTTTTGAATAAGTAATTTTAAGGTGACTGAGTCAAAAGCCTTAACAATTTTCAAATAGATGGCGTCTGTTTGATGTCCTCTCCCCATGTTAATAATAGTTTTTGAAGTAAATTCTACTAAATTTGTTATCGTTGACCTGTTCTTGATGAATCCATGCTGACTTTCGTAGACGATGTTTTTCAAATATAGATTTAGATGGTCTGTGACGATCGAATCGAGAATCTCTAACGTAATACACTGTAAAGCAACACCGCGATAATTTTGAACGTTGTTTCTATCGCCGTTTTTGTCTAAACTAGTCTGAAGAAGGACATTCTCCATATTTGCGATACAAGTGATTTCTTCAACAGGGTTGAGATTGGCCCCTGCAATGAAATCAAACAATGCTTGATGAATATGTTTGGAATTTCATCAGGACCACAGACTAGATTATCTGGCAGCAAGCTCCTGGGTTATTTCGATCATTGATATTTCAGCACAAATATCACGTTTTTTTCTATTTCCGAGCTGTCATATCGCATATCACCCTCTAGAGAGCTTTAAGCGGTGCCAAAGTGTTTTGCAAAAAACCAGCAATTGTTGATGGGTCGCTAGCTTTTTCATCCAAATAAGTCATGTCATGAGGCTTTTTTGAAATTCACATGCTTGAAAAATTTCTTTGGATCATCATCTATCTGGTTTTCCATTCTGTTAACCCTGAGAGCTGAGCGTGCACTTCGTTTATATTCCCTTCTTATTTATTTGTAGTGTTCAATTGATTCGGTTTTGTTGAGCAATTTTCTATTTCAATGCGCTTTGCTTACTGATATCTTCAACTCAACCAATGACTTGTTAAACCACATCCATATATTAGCAGTGAAGCAATTTTTTACTAGTGGCGCCGCCACATTTACGCGCCCATCTCTTATTTGACAACATCGGGCAACATTTAGTTCGTGTATTTTTGACATTTCATGGAATGTGATATGAAACGTGTTTGTGATGTATCGTGTTTGGTGGTCGGATCAAGAAGACTTTATTAAATATGTTATTATGACTATGACAGTGTTTGTTACTATACTACGGCCAAGACATTAAATGTCAAATACTATTAGTGTTGCCAATGCATACTAATTGTCTAATACTTAACAACTCTCTCCTAAAGATGTTTATTATATCAAAATTAAAGCGTTATTATATTAGATATTTTCTGTTTGCTACCAAAGTAAATATTATGAATTGGTCTTTGCAAAATAGCTTAAATCTAAATAGTTCGTACATAATTCAAATTATCAAATTGATTTTGCTATCCAGAATAATTAAGTATAAAGTTTATAAATAATTTAGCGGGTCGTTGCAATAAATGACTTTGAATCAATGAACAATATTAATGAATTAAATGAATATGATTTTTAATAACAAATGGAATGAAGAGAAGTGTACGTGCTCAATAGACTGGCCCCCAAAACACAAAAGTTGAAATTTGTTCGCTCTTACCACGGAATACTTTTCCATATGGTGTGCAAATAACGTGTGTAAAGTTTCATGCCGATAGCTCAACGCTAGATGGTGCCGCAAGAGCTCGGTAGGTCATTATGTGAATTCATTGAAAAATGACGTTTTCAGTTAAAATAAAAATATCTTCGCACAACCATATCGACTAAAAATTGATGGTAATCGGCATTTTCCATCAAACACCTGCCACTGGTGAAGTTTCAAACGATTTGAATGAAAATAAAACACATTTCCATGAAAACTTTCATTTTTTTGACCAAAAATTCCAATTTCATCACCAACAATGAAGGTTTTGTACCAAAAGTACGACAAACCTCCACAAATTAATCTCATTTGAAGTTAGAATACTTTCAGAGCGGAACTAATGTGATTCCACTTTGGTATACATCCATTTGAACGCATCGTATAGCTGGAAAACGTGTGGCCAAAATATGAATATGAAACATGATTTATCCGAACTAC
>NW_022199571.1:0-2904 GCF_009176525.2 Contarinia nasturtii | reverse complement strand
TGTTTTTTTTATTAAACCAAAACAAAAGGTATTAAAAGAACATTTCAAAAATATTGAAATTCAACGTACGATCACATTACCAGAACAACGTCGGTGCCTCTCACATCTAATCAACTTGACATCGAACGATTTTGAAAAAATGTTGCCATCGGAACCAAAATGTATTCTAATAGGAGCGGCAAATAAGCTCCATTCTTTATGGGTTCGGACACACCGCAGTTCAAATGCCAAATCTATTTGCATAGAGGTATGTATCTACTAAATTGACAATTTAAAATTGGAAATAAAATTGGTTTATTTTTGATGATTAATGGAATTCATTTATTAAAGGTTCTAGGAAGTGCGCTGCAAGTTCCATGCATAACCCGTTGGAATTCTAAGTACGATGCGGTGAAAAAGGCATTTGGATTTGGTTTACAAAAGTTAAATTTGTTGATCGATCGACTGAAAAAAGAAACTGGCGCAACGAGTCTTCAAAGCTTAGTTGAAAGCGATATGGCTATATTAAATGTATACCTAAGAGTCATGGCCCCGATCGCACAATCTCTCGACCGTCTACAGTGTGAGAAAACTGGAGGTCAAGGACTTGTAATCCCAACACTAATTTCGATGAAATATAGGATAACATCGTTACAAGGTGGAAATCTTATGCAAGCGCTTAAGAAGACAGCTATAGAAATTATCGACAAACGTTTCGGAAAATATTTTCAAGTGAACGAAATAAGTCGGCCGTTAGTACTGGCGGCTATATCTTTACCTCAGTTCAAAATTAATTTCTGGGAAAAGACGTCAGATCAACGAGAAGCAAAACAAATGCTCATAGAAGAATGCGTCAAATTGTCAATCAACTCAAATGACAATATGAGCCAACTCCAATTCGCTGAGGAAACAACAACTGAAGACGATTTTTTCGTATCGTTTGCCAGCAACGATCGACAACGTCGGGCATCCATTGAAGACTCTGTCGAAAGTGAAATCGTACGATATTTTAGCGATACTCGTAAGGATATTACCATTTTAACGACTATCCGCTCATAAAAAAAGTTTTCTTTCATTACAACACAACTTTATCCGCCTCTGCGGCAATCGAACGAGTGTTTAGCCATTCGAAATGTATTTTTCGACCACATCGAAATAAAATATCGGCTGATAATTTCGAACGTACACTGTTGCTTAAATTGAATCGGTCACTTTTGACTTTTGTGACAAAAGAAGAAGAAGAAGTAAATATTGATGTTGAAAATGAGTGAAAAATATTTGGAAATTGTTTTTATTGTCATTGGCACCGTAGAAAATAAATAAACACGCACAATTTCAATTTTTTCTCATTTTATCTATTAGATATCTTGTGAGATATCTCAAAAATATCTTATCTTATTTTTAAAAAATTAGTTTTATCTAATATTTATCTAGATACTTGATCTGAAATTCTTAGCTTATCTACTATTTATCTAGATAGTAGAAATTTAGAAAATACCAAACACTGCTTAAAAAAAACAAGTGTGCATAAAAGAAAAATGCTCGCATTAAAACTGTCATTTGTATTTGCCATTTACAGCTCGTTTGGCGGAAATTTTCGCAGATATACACGAATTTCATATTTTTTGAACGAATATTCGAGATATTGCAGATATCGTAAGCCCTTCAATTCAAAATCATTGAACGAAATCAATCAAACTGAAAAATGATTTCATAACCAATCGTATTTGTTTCAATATTGCAAGCGTTGAAATAACAGGCGGGCTGAAAAGTTCGTATCGTTTCTAAGAAAGGGCGCTACCATAACAAAATCCATTATGTTTCTGGAAAGTACCATCCTTTCAAGGCATACATACGAAATTTGAGCCATATCCGTCCACTGAGTCAGAAATTATAGCACTTGAAATGAACCAATCTCCAGCATTTCTCTTTGTGTGCGAAAAATCAATTTCAACCATGCTAATTAGGTCAATTTTCGTTTGATAAATCCATCAGCGAATCCAAAACTGAATACTTGGAGGTATTCTTTGGTCCCTCCACTACCATCTGAGGCTATATACAGAGTCACTATTGACATGTATGTGGTCACAAACGCCAGAGGTGACGAACGCCTCAATTTGCCTTAAAAGTACGGGTCTTCGAAGAGATGCTTGAAAAAATCTAAGAAATTGCCCCGAAGGATGGCTGTTTTTTAGTGAATACTGAAGAATGGATCGCAAACATCTTGTAGAATACTTATTTCAATACATTACTCCAAAATTTGTGTAAAAAAATTCATTCAAACAAAGAGTGCCGCATTTTCTCAAAATGACAACAAATGGAATCGAGTGGCAACTTTGAAGCGATCTAAAGTGGGTTTTAAGCATTATTCCAGTAAATATTTTTACTGAATGGTAAATATTAATGTCTTACAAAACCCATGGAATACATTTTGAGGAAATTTAAATTCCAACTGGTCACCAAAAATCAACGTAACGACGAAAAGTCACAAAATCTGAGTTTTTGACCTTATCTCGTATTCCTTGCCACTATTTAGTACTGCGTTGTTCAAAATAGCGTTTTATCATCTTGGATGAGATGCGACAATGCCAAAAGAATAATACATGTCAATTTTGACATTTTTGAACAAAGATAATCCGGTGTTTTTTGTGAAAATGTAAGCTTTCAGAATTTCAGTGAAAAGCCATCTCGGGAAGTCATGCAGATGATGTCAGCATTTGATGAGTTTTGATACGAATCGATTCGTTATTTCGAATTTAGCTTGGGGGGGACTTATATCTGCGTCCTGGGTTGAAAAATAGTTTAAAAATAATGACTCCTCTTTCGAATAAAGCCATAAAATTGAGAATTTAGGTGTATTTTGAGGTTATGTTCTTTCAAGTGCTATAATTTCTGACTCAGTGGACGGATATGGCTCAAATTTCG
>NW_022199570.1:0-10640 GCF_009176525.2 Contarinia nasturtii | reverse complement strand
ATATTTCTCACGTTCATTAATGCTCGTCCACGCACAACGCAAACAATACAAATATTAGTCTCGACTATATAGCACATAGTTTAAAACATACACGCATATGCGTATGATTTAAAAACATACAGAGAGAGAGAGAGAGAGAGAGAGAGTCTGAGAGAGGAATGTATAACATACGAATGATGTACGTACACATACGAGGGTCACGAACAAGCGAAAAAGAGGAATAGATGTAAAGAGAAAAAATTCAACATACGCACATACATACATGCGAATACATACGGCGTCTACGCTCTAAAAATGAATGAATGAATCGCTGAAAGTTAAACTTCAAAATAAAACACAATCGGTTTGTTTTCCAAGCGGAATTTTTTTGTTTTTATTTAGTTCAGCACACAAAATTGAAAATGAGAAAATGATATAATGGCAAAAATACATTTTTTTTTTGTTTTATTTAAAAAGAACTCGAAAATACACACATTTTTTGAATTTTAGTAAAATGAATTTAAAAATCGAAACACACACATTTTTTTTGTTTTTAGTAAAAAATGATCTCAAAATTATTAATGGAAAAGACACACACATTTTTTTGTATGAAGTTTTATATGTCAGTTTTCGATGATAGTTCCGTTTTGTAAAATTATTGAGCCTTCCATCATGCACGATGTAGCACAGACATCGCATGGGTTGCAATCGCTATCACGTCTGCAACTTACCAATTCCGGTTCTTCTTCTCCCGTAGTGGCATTTTTGGTAACGAAACACCAATCCGCTGAACTTAGTCGAGGGCCGCAGCTAGACCAACAAACGTGACGCATACATCCGAAATGGTTTAGTTTGCAATCAATCCCTATTCGCGCCAATTTTGCTTCGTTTTTATTCGCGATGGCGTCTTTTATGGCATTATCAGCTGCAGATGTTGCGATTCCCGCCGTGGTCATTACGGCAGTCCACCCAAGAAATTTACCAAATATAGGCAAGGCCGAACCTACGGCTCTAGTTTTTCGCGTTAATTTACCAGTGGTCTCGTTGAATGTAAGAATTGAATGTTTTGGTATAATTTTTGAACTTTTATTAACTGACGTTTTAGATTCTTCGGGTGTTTCCTTTGAAAATAGATCCATTAGCGCGTCGTAAAATTGGTTTTTGTATTTTATCGCGTTGAGATAAATTGTCCCCGCTGCTACATTTTCAAATTCTTTTTTAAGTACAATTTTCACTACATTTAATGCAATCACGCTTCTTTTGGTATGGTTGCGGTGAATTGAAGATGCCAAACTCACTCCGATCAATATAAAAACCACCATAATTCTTACACAATATTTCGTATTCATTTTTTGTATTTTTTTTTTGTAATTTTTCAATACACTTTATTATAAAAAAGTCGAAACACAATTTTGAATAATACTGTTTAGAAAAAAACTCAAACCACAATTTTGAAGAATATTGTTTTCGAATAATGCTTACTCGCGCAGATCAACTCATAGACTGATTGAACTAAGCAAATCAAAAAATGAAAGAGAGCTATTTGGTATTTCTAATTGAACATCTGCTTTTCAAAACATCTGCTTTTTACAACCGAAGTGCATTAGAAATCGAATGTTGGTATATCGGCTACAGGATTCCCTACACTCTCCCTATTATTCACATTCGTTTTTTCCGTAGCAGTTGCATAGGTTTTCGATCTATTTGAAACATTCGATATGTGTGATGTTTTATTCATATTAGATTGTACTAACGCTGATGCTTTAGATAGGGGAACATTCAATGCATATGTATTCGATGCACGTATGGATATGGATGTATTCGCTGTGTTATTTTTATTTAGCTGCTCTAACGTTTCTACTTTAGATATAGTAGCATTCGATGTATGTTTTTGAAATGTAATAGTTGATGCGTTTGGTGAAAAATATTTTGATGCTTTCATTGTGTGTGTTGCTGGCAGAGACCCTCTCGACGTTACATTCAATATTGAAGGCAAATGTTTTGATGCTTTCATTGTGTGTGTTGCTGGCAGAGACCCTCTCGACGTTACATTCAATATTGAAGGCAAATGTTTTGATGCTTTCATTGTGTGTGTTGCTGGCAGAGACCCTCTTGACGTTACATTCAATATTGAAGGCAAATGTTTTGATGCTTTCGTTGTGTACGTTACTGGTAAAGAGCTTCTCAACGGCGTATTCGATTGATTGTGTGTATTCAATAAATACGGTTGCGTGTGAGTGTTAGACTGCGTTCGAGTAAAATTGAGGTTTGAATATGTTGAAAAACGTAGCGGCTTTTTGGTCGTAGTGATCGTTCTATTTGGTAATCTTAATGTATACGGAGTTTTATAGCGTCTGTCTGCATATATGTGCGGGAAGGGATTATTTTTATATGTTATATTTGTTTTGGTGTCAGCTGCGTTCGCTGCTGTTGTTTTTGTTTTGATGTCGGTTGCGTTCACTGCTGATGTATTTGCTATTGTTATTGGAATATTGAGATCTACACTTTTATTTTGAGGTCATTTATCCTGCCCGATCGGATTATGATGTTCACGATTTTTACTAGTATTTGCAGCGTTACCAATTATAGAATCTTCTATGTTTATATTTTTCTCTTCACTTGAAAATGATTTTGCGATAGTTATGACGCCTGCAACTCCAGCCGAAGCAATAGCGCTATTTTTAAGAATTTTAGCAGCAGCACTAATATGTTCAAGATTCGGCCTAAGCCGACGAAACAAAGAATGTGTACGGTGAGGTTGAGGTAATCTAGCTGAGTTTAATGCTAATGCAGCTTGTTGATGTAATGAAGTTGTTTCTCGCATTATCGAGGGCGAGTTACCACCGTTAATCGTTGGTGAAGATGCTGAGCGATATACAGCAGAGGACGACGATGATGAACCCAAGTTTACATTGCTCATTGAATTAACTCTAGATAGAGATGAAGACGCAGATCGAAGACGAAGTGATTCTAAATTTTGCGTTATAGCTACCCGATGACGTATAATGGGTGGTGATGGCTGTTTTATAGGAAATTTAAAAATCGC
The DNA here is from genome assembly GCF_009176525.2 of Contarinia nasturtii. NCBI lineage: Eukaryota > Metazoa > Arthropoda > Insecta > Diptera > Cecidomyiidae > Contarinia > Contarinia nasturtii. The sequence goes on along the minus strand of NW_022199570.1, from coordinate 7,615 downwards.
TTCAACACAAAATGAATTAAAAACGTACAGGACAAAAAGTCCGAACACTATTTGCACTTTAATTGAACACATTATTATGCTTGAAACGCTAACGTTAAACTGAACAGAGTATATGCATCTATATTCAGTGACGCTTCCAAAAAATAGGGTTTGAACACGCACATGCGCAATAAAAGTACATCGTTTATATTAAATGTTATGAAGGGTCTTTTTTATTCAAAATTATTCTTAGGGTGCATATATGACAATAGGTTGCTTCAAAATATTGTTAGAAACACTCTAACTCGCATTCATTTCCATCAGAAAAATTCAAGCGTGCATTCATTTTAATGTGAACTATTATCGATAATATAAGCAGAATCACGCATACTATACATATTAGAATTAATGACACTATTACTATGTTTTTATTGCTAATGAGAACATCTTCAGATGTTTCATTTACAGAGAGTGTGTTAAAATATTCAGATCCTGGTTTTCGACAGAATAATTCTTTTTTCGCCGAATAACATGATTCCTCGCTCATTATATCAATATTAAATGCAGATAAATTTATTTCATTTATTTTTTCATAAATTGGGATATTGAAAATTAGAAGTAAAGTCTGACTGTGGAAACGCATTCTGAATCCTACATGGGAAAAAAAATCTCCCTGATGTGTGTTTTTAAAATCGATTGGAATCGTCATGTTGCGCGGATGAAGTTCGCTCAATAATTTCCACGTATCATTCTGCAGGTATCGAAAATCCAAAATTTGGTCCATAAGCGAATAATCTCCTCTGCTAAACTTATCAATAAAAAAATATATGCGCGTAAAATCAGATGAGATTTTTTTAAAGATTTCACATTTTTCCATGTTTGTCGCGATTGAAAAATCTGCCAGATCCAACTCCAAATTATTGAGACTAAAAAAAGTTTTTCTGAATATTGGCTTTTCTGGTTCAATTCCATTTTCGAATACTTGTTCCATTGTTAGAATATCGTTCAACTTCCGACTCAATTGCGTTTCGAAACGCTTTATCTCTTCAGAGCAAAATTCATTTACGGCAGTACACGTTTCGCTAATCGCTCTGCTCAAAATCGAAACGTTAAAAGCATAAATTAGCGATTTCTGTCCCACATAGATATTTATCGTTCTGTGAACATCTGCCTGCCGTGAAAAGTCGATACTGCATATCATCAACAGTAAGCTTATTATTCTAACCATTCTTATTCTGAAAATCGGATAAAATTCATTTAAAATATACAATATTGATATGATTTTTCTAAAATAATCAGAAATAAAAACCTTTTCTTAAATGAACACAACGTCAACATACGATAGTGATGAATAATAAAACTATACTGCTTATATGTTGGAATAAACTTCATTTTTATTTACGATATATGGTACAGAAAATAGGATGTGAGTGGGAGAATTAATATCAAAACTTTAAAGCTATCTTAAACGATACAGCCGCGTTCTCTCAATTGATCTAGTATCGAATGAATTTCCTGCATGTGATTCGTATTGCCTGCATTTCGGGAAGATATTAGCAATTGTAAACGATTGCACAGCTCGTTTGGATCATCAAAATATTGATAAATGATATGATTTTTAGCGTTGTATGGTAAAAAGTCAAAATTGAGCGAATTTGTTTTGAATCCACGACCTTTTCTCGCTGTACTATTGCGAGTTCTTGAGCTAACCGACGCTCCTTCACTATCAGAAGAAGTTGGAGTTAACGTCATTCGTTTAATTCTACGCTTATCTTTCTCCAATATCGGACGAGCTGATGGACTTTTTACAAATTCGGAAATGACTTGTCTATCGCGACGCCATTGTTTTTTAGCATTATCAGGCAAATCTTTGAATTTCAATGAGGCTGGTGACATTTCTCCGGTGGTTTTCCGGGTCCGCGTTGTATGTACTATCAGATCATCTGACGGAGGTTTGGAATAATTTTCAATAGTATCGGCATCGTATTCAACCTCATACGTATAATCTCTTAAACTTTGCAAGGGTCTAATCTTTTTAGGCATTTTTTTTGTTGTTGCCCACGGTCCTGGAGTATAAAATTCAGATTTTCTAGCATCACTTTCACTATCCGAACTCTCTGGGAGTTCAATATGACTACTTCCGTGATCAGATTCAGCCCGTTCTATCAATGGTTTCATCGCTATAGCCACTCTATTTTTAGCAGGTATATTCTGCTTCTCTTTCTGTACACTTTCGATCACATTAGTCGATTTCGAAGAAGAAGAAGAAGAAGAACCAATTGCTGATGTAATCGGTTTGAATGCCTCACGCAATTTTCGCTCACGCTCCATCCTATCTAAGTATGCTTGTTTGAATTTCTTCTTAATAACGTTTCTGGCTGTTACCAACTCCGATAGAACATTTGCCGATTTTCTCGATTGCATTTTTGTTAAATTGGATGTTTGATGCACCTGTATACTCATCCAATGATGGTAAAACACTGAATTTCCTCCATCTTTCTACATCTTTTTATACATTCACTGCAACGATCTTCATAATTGGAGAAATTCTTCGAAGTTTCTTCGATAGCGGCCTGCATCCCTGGGATGTTCAGGTGAAATGCATGCAAAGCCGTACGGTTGACGCCAACATTCAGCGCAAAAGTTCTGGAATTGTGTAAATGACATGTCAGCGTTTACGCAGAAGTCCGAGAATACATGTTTAAGATTAATTTCATCCATTTTAAACAGTAAAGCTAGATTGGCGTTATCGCGACAATTTTGTTTTTTCAAAAGAGAATAAGTTTGAACTAAATATATGACATCGAGACATCTATGTCGACCCAAAGTAAATATATTTCGAACTATATCACGATTTGTTGCACTATCATTCTGCATGTCATCGAAAATAACCACTGAATTCTTCTTCATCTGATCGGGAGTAAGTACTTGATCTGCCGAGTTAAATTTATAAAATCCGATGTATTTCAATGGCCGTAATATCTCTTCAAGGTATCTATATTTATCCTGATCAAGCGTCTTGCTGTAGAGATATATATTCTCAAAACGGAGACCGTTCTCGCTCAAAAGCATACTTAAAAGAACGTTCGTTTTACCTCCACCGGAAGGAGCTGCGATAATACAACGCACGTTGTTTGGAAATAGATCACTATGTCTTTTCGTTGTATAATCGCTAGCATTTGTATTACTGTCATTATTCTTAACAGGAATTACAAGAGCATGTTTCACGAAATGCATTTTGTTTACAACTGAATCATAATGTATATAAAAGCGGGAATTTATACACATCGCACTTTAATTGACGTTGGGACATATACGCAATAAGATCTCTCTTTATCTGTGTGTTCGCGCGTGAGTTATGGAAGCCTCATCATTATTATTGAAGATTGGACGTGGTCTTAATGATAGTAACAGTGCGCATAAAAAACCTAAGAGACATGTGAATCGTAAAAAACGCAAGTCTAACAATATCTCAAAGCGAAAATCGATCGCATTCAGTAAATTAGTCCAATACGCACGTAATAACATTAAAAAGTCTAAATCTAAATCATCATTAAATGGTACCATTAAAGCAGCCATTCGCTATGTTAAAGATATGAAACGTGATAAAACTGTGAATATTCCGCGAGTATTAAAGGTGCCAACCAAATTCGGTAGCGGTATTGATTCAATTTTACCTATACTAAGCGCGCTGAGTGCAGTCGGTTCCATTACATCCTCGGCTGTCGGTGTTGTTAAAACCATTAAAGATATACAGAATGCAAAAAAGCAGCTCATGATCGAGAATAAGCGATATAATATATATGACAGAGAAAAGAAAATCGGTCGCGCACTAAATTTATTTTATAAATCCGGTAAAAACGTAAAAGGTTCAGGATTTTATTTGAAACCATTTCAACAACACCATTGAATCAATATCATGAAACATCGACGTAGGGTCAAAAAAGAAAAGTATATCTCACCGTTAAGTAACTATGATATATGGAAATTGGCTATAAAATTGAAGATTCCGCATTTCCATGGACCAATAATGTTAGATAAATTGTCCGAAAAAGCACGACCCAGAGCACAAGAGTGCTGGATTTTAAATCATGGTAGTTCGCAAACAGATGGCACTCATTGGACAGCACTAGCAAAAAATTATGATGTAGCATTCTACTTCGATTCGTTTGGATTGCTGCCCCCACCGTTAGAGGTCATCCATTTTATCGGCAATGATATAAAACTCTATTATAATGCTAAAAGATATCAGAATTATGGAAGCAATATCTGCGGACATTTATGTCTGAGATTCCTTTATGATTTTTGGCAGAGTGTGATGATTAGGAAAAAGAAGAAGAAGAAAGAGCATATAAAAACACGTGCACTAGTATAAACGCTTCAGTCAATCATTAGATATGACATCACTCACAGTCACCTTCACAGGTACATCGTCAGTGTTGCAGGCAGACTTTTTCCCGGAAATCACGCTCGATCCGAGCAGTAACTATTGCTGTGGGCTATTGGATTTTACATCTTACAATTCAATACCGAACATTGTTGATAAACAAAATAACGAATTCAGGTTCAAATATAAAGTGGATGAAAAGAAGAAAGATACTAAAGGAAAAGAATTTATAAGTTCGACGTGGAAAGAGAGAACAATACTACTTCCCACAGGAGCCTATGAGATTGAAGATTTATTAAAGTATCTACAGACAGAACTCTCCTCCGTGAAAATCAGTTTAGCCTATACAATCAGTTCAGTGCTATCTAAAGTAAGAATTGCATTTAATAGTGAAGTAGTCTGGACAGGTGGAACAGCATTGAATGTTTTAGGATTCCTGAAGGAACGTACATCGACATTTAATAAAAATCTATCATATTGGAGTTCATCAATCGTTAAAATTACAAAACTTGATGTAATACGGATTGAGTGTGATATCATATCAGGTGCTTATATAAATGGAAAACATTGTCATACGATTCATCAATTTTCACATTCAAAAGTAAGCCCCGGCTATAAGTTTATCGAAGCTCCACGTCATATAATATATCTGCCGGTTAAGGAGAAGTGTATACAATCCATTCAGATTTCCGTCGTTGACCAAAGCGGTCAACCTATCGATTTTCGCGGAGAGCAAATTAGCTGCAGAATTCATATTAAAAAGAGTGAGTGATTAAGTCATAATGATAATTTATACTGAAGACAATAGCTGCAGTCCATTCAGATCTGCGAGCTATAAAAGTGCCAGCAATCAAAAAACGGGCAGTATTCGTGCAAAAACTCCAAAGCGTGATAGTCAACCATCGCGTGAAACAAAGAAAGTGAAAAAAAGTAGAAAAAAATCTATAAAAAAGAAGAGTCTCAACGCAAAAAACGTGAAATTTCTGAAGAAATTAGGATTCAGAGTTAAGAAACACTAAAATAATAGAAATGTCTGGCATTCTTAGAATTGACTCGCTAGCATCAAGAGATGATAGTATTATTAGAAAAGAATTCTATCAGTATACACCATACACAACATCTTTTGGTGAATCGGACGAGATAAGAATTGCTATTCAGAGTAAGGAAAGTTACTTATTGCCGTGTGAATCTTTTATTTATATGCAATTAGAATGTACGACCGCAGGCGTTCAAGCTGATGCTGACGCTGAAATTAAATTTGTAAGCAACTTTGCTTCGTTTCTGTTCAGCGACGTACGTTATGAGTTAAATGGCGTTGAGATTGACAGTGTAAGAAATGTCGGCCGAGCATCATTGATGAAGCTAATGATAGCTTCACGTATGTCACATCTAAGTGGATATGCATCATTTTGTAAAGCATTTGAGTCTACATCGCCGCGTAGAGCAAATGGACAATCGATAGTTTATGATGTTGTAATACCTCTGAGTGTTTGGTTCTTATTCTGTGATGACTATCGCAAAATAATTCTAAATTGCAAACATGAATTGATTTTAAATCGTTCACGACAAAGCCTAGATTGCACCGCCGGAGGTGGTGCAGCGGCCACGGCTGCGGTTGTGAGCATCGCATTGAGAAAAATTGAATGGAAAATGCCTCATATCACATTGTCGGATCAACTTAAATTGAACATGCTCAATTATTTAACGAAAAATCGTAAAATTACTGTACAACATCGTTCGATGGATATGATGGAGTTACCACAATTACCAGCAACAACCAGCCATGTATGGTCAGTCAAAACTGTCTCGAATCTAAATAAACCAAGATATGTGGTAGTGGGCTTGCAAACAGGTAGAAATGCCCGAAGAGTTGAGAATGTATCTAAATTCGATAGCTGCTATGTGTCAGATGTACGCCTACATTTGAATTCGCAGATATTTCCTTACAATATTAATGCTTTAGATATTGGAGGCGGTCTGTTTGCAGAGCTGTACAATTCATACGCCTCCATTCAATCATCGTATTATAACAGCACAGAAACGATAAATCCCTTCAATATTAACAATGGTGTATTCCAGGCTTCTCCATTGTTCGCATTTGATACATCTAGAGCTGATGAATCATTGATAGGAGGCGCTGTTGATATTAGAGTCGAAATAAAAACGCAACAAAATATACCGGCGAATACAACCGCATATTGCCTGATCATATATGACAATGAATTTACTTATTCACCATTCGATGGAATAGTTGTGAGAAATGTATAAAATGCTATCACAAACATAAAAAATTTACCATTCATATTATTAACGCATGAGAATATAGAGATAGACTATGAGTAAGCAACAAGTTGTCCAAGAAATCCATCGCGATGCTAGGAAAAATTTTCCACGTCGAAGGTTTACGATGTACGGAATCGCCGATACTATACAGGCTGATTTGATTGAAATGCAGCCGTACAAGCGAGAAAATGGCAATTTTCGATACATCCTTATCGTAATAGACGTGTTCTCGAAAATGGCTTATGCCGAACCGCTAAAGAATAAAACCGGACTTGAAGTCACGCAGGCAATGGAGCGAATTATACGGAAAATCATAAAGCAGTACCGTCATATCAATAATCTACATTCCGACCAGGGTTCCGAGTTCGTAAATAAAACGATGAAGCGGATGCTTGAAAAATATAAAATTAATCACTATTCAACGTTTAGCGTAATGAAGGCGTCCATAGTCGAACGCTTGATAAAAACTATCAAACGCCGTCTTTATACACAATTTAGTCTTCAAGGAAATTATAAATGGCTGGGAATTTTATCGCATACAATACATGATTACAACAACAGTTGGTAATTCAGCATATTCTTTATCATATTACTAGATTTGGAAAAATAACGATATATTTTTCTTTTCATGGGATTAAAGGCACTCGACTATTCGTATGAAACCTGTTGAAGTAAATGCTCAAAATGAACAGCAATTACTTGATACCGTTTATAATTATAAACGATTGGAACCGTCAACAGCTGCCGCTGAAGCAATAAAAAAATATCAACTTCGACGACGGAGTGCTAAATTTAAAGTTAATGACCCCGTCAGATTATCCAAATATAGAACAGTATTCGATAAATCATACTTGCCACAGTGGTCAACGGAAATATTTCGAATTAAAAAAATTCAATATAACACCGATCCGATTACATATCTGCTAAAAGATTATCAAGAACGTGAAATCAAAGGCAGCGTTTATG
>NW_022199569.1:0-1248 GCF_009176525.2 Contarinia nasturtii | reverse complement strand
GAGTAAACTGGATTTATACGCGAGAGTGAGATGAAAAGAGCTGGAAGGGAATCTTGTGGAGTAGGTGGATCCGACCTGGTCCAAAGTGTTCTGGAGGTTGAGCACTCGAGGGATTGCAATTTCGTTATTTTTGCGATTTTCCCATCGGAAAAGAGAGAAAAATCGATTGATAGTTTTTTGCTTTAATATTCAGAAATATTCATGTCATATTTCACCTGAATATTGGGGTTCTTGGAACTACCAAGGGTCATATCTAGTCCCATATCAATCTGGGGAACTTTTTTTTGTCCCAAATGTCATATCTTGGACCCATCTACCACATACAGTATCTTGAAGCAAATATTTTTCCAAATCCGGGGATTTTTACTGGTAACAGATTATAAATTGCGTCACTTTTCATATAAAATTTATGTGGGTCTGGCCAGACCCAAGCGCTACTTATGTGATATGTACATTGAGATGTCCTTGTAACAATCCTTTTATGGGTTTTTTTGTCCTGATTTTTTTTCTAAAATGTTATCAATAAAATTCTAGGAGAAGTCATGAAATTTCGAGTAGATATCAAATTTGGAAATATTTTTAAAATAAAATTGAAATTGAAAAAGGTCTAGCCAGACCCTAGCGCTAAACGGAGGGTTAAAAAATATGATCTGGCAGTGCACAAAATAACACATATTGTTACGGATGGTGGAAGCACCTTTTTCAAAGCGTTTCGAGTTTATGCCATTTATGCAATACGAAGGTGAATTTCTCGAAATTTCTCGAATGCAATCAACTTGATTTCAATGGGCGTGCAATGGAATTTGATAACGAAGAATTCGAATATAATTTTGACGAATCGGGTCATGAAATTGATCATTTTCGCTTCAATGAACAAATTAATCATACCGACAATTGATGATTTTTTTTTAAATAAATGACCAAAATATCTTATTATTTATCTTAAAAAATAAAGATAAGTTAATCCAAATGGATTAAAATGAAATAAGAACGTGCTAGAAAGATTTTTTGTATTCATTTTAAATGCAAAATACAATAGTCTAGGGGGAGATTGCGAAGTTGTTTACAAGAAGAATATAAACAAATATATACGACTATGCCGTCAATATATTCCAATATACTTAACAAAATACTCTAGCTATTAGAGTATTACTCTAGATACTTAAACGACTTACTGTAAAAATATTATTGAAAAGAAAATGTTTCAATGAAAAACCGAAAAAATGGTTTTTTCTTGATTTGTATAAT
>NW_022199568.1:0-1040 GCF_009176525.2 Contarinia nasturtii | reverse complement strand
TCTGGCAATATTTAGTACCAAAATTTAATAGCAGTGAGGCTGCCACATACTCCCCCACCAGTGATCGGCTAGGATCACGATTTAAAAGTCACAAAACGATCTGGTTTCTTTATAATGCGTCCGGATCGTGTTCTAACTTCTGTGGGTTCATTGTTATTTGAAATAGTTACATTGTTGCATGATTTGTTTGATAAATTATTCTTATCTAAATTTGAATTATTTACAATATTTTTTGTGTAATTTTCGATAAAAGTATTGTCGATATTGGCTGCTTTTAATCGGTCAACGGATACCGTTACCACCTTGCTGTTTACCAGTATGTCGTAATTTTTTTCTCTACGTTTAATGATTTCAAATGGGCCATCATAGGGCTGTTTAAATGGAGCTCTGACGGAATCGTCACGGAGAAATACGTGTGAACAATTCAAAAGTTGTTTTTGTACATAATTGTTATTAGATGAATGATTTGATGCGACAATGGGTTTGATTTGATTCATAGTGTTTTTGAGATTATTTACAAAGTCTGATGTGTAATCAATAGGTCTGGTATCAATGAAATCACCCGGCAACTTCAAGGTCGTGCCATATAAAAGTTCTGCTGAAGAAGCTTGTAAATCTGGTTTGAACGTGGTGCGAAGGCCAAGTAATATAAGAGGAAGTGCATCACACCATTGTTTGTCTTTGTGGCACATAATTGCCGTTTTTAGGGTTCGATGAACTCGTTCGATCATACCATTTGCTTGAGGGTGATATGCCGTGGTGTGAATGTGTTTGCAACCAAGTAGTCTATTCAGTTCCTTGAATAATTTCGATTCGAATTGTCTACCTTGGTCAGTCGTTATGGTTTTAGGAGCGCCGTAGAACTGAATCCAGCCGTGAATGAGTGCTTCGGCAATGGTTTCGGCTGTAATATTTTCGATTGGAATTGCTACTTGCCACCGTGAAAATCGGTCTATGCAAGTTAAACAGTAACGAAAATTTCTATTGGTTGGTAGTGGTCCAATTATGTCAATGTTTATGTGTTGGAAACGTCCGTCTGG
>NW_022199567.1:0-4986 GCF_009176525.2 Contarinia nasturtii | reverse complement strand
ATTTATTTTGAGGTACCAAATATGGGTGGTGCCAACGACATGCACCTAATTAGGAATTATTCTGAATTAATAATATAATATTTTTTTTAATTTCATTAATAAAATGTTCTTTTTCATCAATGTTTCTTATATTGCTTGGAATTGAATTTCATAATTTACATAAACAATGACCTAAAAGATGTTCATCTATTAACACACAACTCGCACTTGTATTTTGATGCGCATTAACTTTGGTATCAAAATACTCATTGTAATACGCCGTATTATGATCGATCTTAATAAAACAAAAATTTGTTTCAAGTGTATTGCACCCTAGGGGTTTTACACCGTTTGCAAATGAAGAATATACAGCAAATCCACGATTCTCACAATTCCGATGATTCTCAAAAATTCAATGATCTAGTTTATATTCTGGTTGTACAGTATATACACAACGATAGCATTTAATTTAAATCTAAAATACTTTCCCCTTTCACACTAGGTGTGTGCGGAAAAGTAACATTGAAATTCAATATTTTTTGTAATTTTGAGAAATTTGAAGCAAAAACTAACACAATTTAATAAAAATTAATACAAATTTAACATTTAAATTTCCAATAACTATATATTTTGTATACGAACGTAATATACGTTCGTTGTTCGAAACTGTCAAAACACGATCAACGAACTTATATCTACGTTGACAGTTCTATAAATGAACTCATTTATATTCATAAGCCGTACAACAATTAAAATAATTTTAGATCGTAAATTTGATACCAATTATAACAAAAAATATTTAATTTCCAATGTTTTCAACAAATTAAAATTGCTTCATTAAATTGTTAAACCAATTTTAGTAAAAAAATAAAGAGTCTTACAGGAGTGTTCAAACTTTGGCATCGAAATATTCTTTAATTTAATAGCAGACGTACTCGCAAAAGATATTTCACACTTTCATGATGAACTCATTTGTATGACATTTGAAAGTATTCTATTTTCTAACAAAACACTATAAAAAATATGTCTAACGTTAATTTTGATAACGCCATATAAATTATTTTTGAAACCTTTTTATACAAAAGTCACCAAAAGATTGGATTTTTGTATGGGAATCATGCCTCTGTATGGTATCGTAAGGACGTGAAACTTTGCACAGGTTATTTTTTTCACAAAACAATAACATTCGGAGAATTTTGAGAAATTTCATACACGAAAAATAAGGTTCCTCCCAATGGGAGGCTCCTAAAACTTTCAGAATGCTACTTTTGTGTGAAAAAAATACCCTGTGCAAGGTTTCACGTCATTACGATATCATACAGGCATTGAAAAATGTATCAGAAATTATTTGTATCCCAACACTAATGTCAGATTCAGATTTCTCATGAATTCATATTTACGGTAAAAGATATGTAATAATGAATGTTGTGGATCACAGTGCGGAAAAGTTCATCTTACGGATGTAAGACATTTTATTTCTCTCAAACCTGAACAAAGTCCGACAAGCTTGCATGTCACAAATTATGTCTCAAAATCACTAACACATCACATTTTTATCACCAACTAAGAAACTTTCAATTTTAAAAATAAGCACATTCTATGTGCTAGGAAAAACTTAATAATAATACTAATATATTTTCGTTACTTTATTAATTTGTTGTGGACTTACATGTTAAAATCAATTCAACCACCTAAAACTTGATAAAAATGTTGAATAAAAATACTAAGTAATAGCTAGTTGTGTGCTTTCAGATTCTGCAATTTGAAAGAAAATTAGAATCTGTTTCTGTGAATTCACATTTCTCTCATTTATACAATTTCTATATTCGTAAAACACAACGCAAGCTACGATAATCTTGCAGAGGATTTTATTTTTTTATTACGCGTGAAGTTATAAGTTTTACACGTTATAAATTTGAACCATTCTTTTTAGATGAACATTATGCCTGTTATTTAGCCCAAATAAAATACAATATGCCAAATTATCAATTAGCAAACGCGAATCAACAATGATCATAAAAATTCACCAAATATTTGCAGAAGTGTTAAATAAATTTATAACGATAGAAAAGTCATGTTTAAAAGAGATTATCAAAAAGAGAAATGAAACAATCAAAAGACAAAGATCTTGCCCGGTTTTGAGGAATTTATTTCTTTATTGTCATGGTATGATTTAAACAAACATACGATATAGCGTTTAAAATACATACGGCATACAGTGTATGCCATACCCATGAAATTTTTATCGAGTCTACGTTTCCTGGAATGTTATTTGCATGTTATAAGCATGAGACGTGAGACGTACGATTGAAAAACTTGACATCAGCACCAGTCCCTCATTACTAAAAATGGTAGAAATTCGCAATAGATGACGTTTATAAATCGTCAAACACGCTTAGATTTATTTATTTTTCGTTGACAAAAAGGACCAGTGATCGCAATGAAACTCACATTGGTTCAACAATAATCAAAAGACGACGAGTCGATACGGAAAGAAGCTCATTCGCTGAAGGTCGTCAGAATGAATCAAATTCATTTCTTGGTTTTGCCAAACATGGACCAGTCAGACGCCCGCAAACTAATCAACACCGAGCAATAAACAGTTCTCGAAGCAATATGCAATCGATGGTGCGCGAAAGCCAAGCAGCTAGAAATCCTTTGCTAAGGACTTTAGCTGAAACGAATGGAATTGCAAGCTTTGGAAATGCACCAATTGCTGATCAGTAAGTTTGAGTTCGAACATTTGTATGAGAATTTCCACATAAATTCAATTCGAATTTTTCCCTTCTTTCTTCAGACGTATTAAGATTGAGTGCTCAAGTCCAATTAACTCATCAATCGGAAATCGATACCGTGATCCATTCATACTTGATAATTTCATACTTGCTTCTGACGATAGTTCAGTTGTTGAGTCGACTGAAATTGCTTCTAATGAACGAAAAACTGAAACAAGAAATGAAGGAGCAAAGGTATTGAAGAATAAAACACGACCATTAATTGCATCCAACCAGATGGAAACCAACAAGCGATTCAACTGCACATTTTGTGAATATTCCACTAATCACAAGGGACACTTCAATGAGCACACGCGTACTCATACAGGTGAGAAACCATATCAATATGATATTTGCCGCAAAGGATTCACCCAAGCGTCAAATCTGAAGACGCACAAAGTGACGCACATTGAACAAATTCCATTCCATTCAGTGGATTTTCTCAAATGGTCGAAAAACACGACCATCATACAATGATTTTTAGATAGGATAGATGCGTAAGATCTCCGCAAGATCCAGATCCAAGCGTGCGTACGCTGCCGCATGATGCATACATATATAATACGCACGCAAATTCTTTTTTCTTATTTCCCCTTCTTTGATTCGCATGCCATAGCATTACGGAGTAAGGAATGTATGTATCATGCGGCTACGTACGCACGCTTGGATCCGGATCTTGCGGAGATCTTACGGATCTATTCTATCCAAAAATCATTGTATGACGACCATGAAAAGGCGTGAACAGGTGTGCAAATTGCGTCGATATGAATGTCATATCTGCAAGAAGTATGTCAGTGTTTGTATCCCTCTGTTGAAAAGGCATATGCGAAAGCACAACGGTGAAAACCCGTTTCGATGCGAGATTTGTATAATGCGTTTTACACGCAAAGGAAGTCTGAATACACATTTGGACAACATCCACACCAGAATCAACCATTAAAGAAGCCACCCTTAAACCAACATTTCCAACAAATTCTTCGTGAATATTTAATGGATTTTTTTAAACCGAAATCTTGACGAATAAAGTAATAATTGAACAAAAACAAGTTTACTCGGAAATTGCTTGAATATACACACGAATGCGCTCAAAGCAATTTGAAATAACAGTAGTAGGCAGACATAATCTGAAGTTGATTATGCAACGGATGTTATTATGAATTTATAATTATTGATAAAAAAAATGCAAATCCTTTATTATGAATCTTTATTTCAATTCGCTCAAAAATCGATGCTGTCTGATCTGATTTCGCAGTGTCTGAAGTGCAGCAAATTCGTTTTGACCATAGGACAAGTATAGTTGTCAGACATTGAATGGCGCTGTATCTATCCTATAAACATCGAACTAATGAAAATGTGTGGTGGTTCATGTCTTATTTAATATACAATAGTGGAAATTTATCCAATGCACAAACCATTTCTTCTAGTTCCTCACCATTTCTCCTAGTTCCTCTTACATTAGTGTAGGGGGATTCTTCTAAAGTTCAGAGAATGACGTTTGCATATAAATACATATAAAATACACTTTTAGGCTCGTCCTATGGTTTTGACAGTTTGTTGTTCTTGACGGTTCGCATATAGAGTGGCGTCATTCTTTCTCGTTCTTCTGCCACACAATACGCCTCCAACATTTTATAGTCTAAAAATATCAAAATCAAAGAAAGAGACACATATTTTCGATATCGAAATAAAATTTGGCTTTCTTGAATTTAGTGCAAACATTCCATTATTCGCATAAAATCCTTTCATTTTAATTGAAATTATCTGTTATTGATCAAAAGAAGAGGAAAATGTAAGAGATTTTTTTCGTAATCTTGTCGTAAAATAGTTTTATTCATTAAATTTTATGAGCGGAAGTTTATGCAAAAATAAACAAAATTAATCATTCATGAATGAACAATTTGATATCGACCTTAAATATAAATTATTCTTGGAGTCAAATGTTTTTAGCATAAAATTATTAAATTTGATAAATTGATTCGTGATAAATTGGAGTGTTGCGTGTTACAAAGATGGCGTCTAGTAGCTGCAACTAACAAATTCATACATTAACAAAAACGTCCGATTTTAACCGTTTGATTATTTGTTGTGCTCAATTGGATTTTGGATTATTGGATTATTGGATTAAACGGGGAGTTATTCACTCGATGCTCAAGTTTCGTAACTTATTGCATGACGACCCGTCTTGTGCTGTCACTTGATTGCTTGGAGAATGCTTCCCACGGTATGGCCCACT
>NW_022199566.1:0-3121 GCF_009176525.2 Contarinia nasturtii | reverse complement strand
TTTTTTTCCCTGAATCACCGTCACCTCCTGTTATGGCCTTCATTTGCGAATTTGTTAAGATATCCACTTCATTTAATACTACTAAATTTGCAATATTTGTTAAATTTGCACGAGACAAGGCTTCGCGTATATCACTAACTCGATAATAACATGGTGTTGTTAATGGTTCAAGTCGATCACATAAGTATGATTTTCCAGTTCCTGGTTTGCCATGTAACAATATGAAGATTTTATTCATATTATTTGTTGTGCATAAATTGGAAAATGAATCAAAAAGTGCAAATACTGAATCTTTTTCAAAACCACATGTCATGAAGCACATAACCATGACAAGGGCAATTTTTAAATCAAAATGAGTCAAATTTGAACCGAATGCTTTTGACATGGCCAATTTAAAAATACGTTTCATACTTAATAATCGTTCTTTCGGTTCAAAATTTACCCATTCAGGATGAACGTACGTTGTCTTTGGTATTTTTACGTTAAATGCTAAAATTAATTCATTAAATAAGTCACATTTACACATTAATAATGCAACTACTGTAGCATTAAAAGCAAGATTTGGTGACACTTTTCGTATAAGTGTAGTTTTGATTGATTTCAATTTTTCTAATTGACTTAATTGTGGGGAGCATGTGTGTGAATGTAGCAAAATTGGATTGGAAGAAAACAATCTTGAATAATAAAATTATATACACATATATGTATGACTTTATGCACTTTGAGTCAATTCATGAACGAATCAAGTCTTCAATGAAGAGAACTAAAGAGGCGTTACTGAATTTATATGTAAATAAACCATCATAAGGTTTCAGGTCACATATAAACATCTTGTTCAAGTATAAATTTCCAAGCATAACAATTAAATCTAAACCGGCATATAAGGAAATAAATTGCCCGTGACCAGTGTTACTGAGTTGTTTACTTGAATCTAAATATCTATTTATTTGCGCTACTAATTGATGTTTTTTATTTTTAAACGATTCGCTATGTAATAAATTATTCCTCAACACATTTAATAGTAACGAATTAGATTTGGCGCCACACATTACAATATCTCTTAATTTATTGGTTTTGCCTAAAATATCATCTATTGTTACAACACTTCTATTATAATTGATGTTGAAATTGATCATACGAGCCTTAAAGTTATCATATTCATCACTCAAATAAGTACATGCTGAATCCATCATAAACGTTGTGCCATACTTATGAGTACGTAAATAAAAGAGATCATCTTTAAAGAAATTCGAATGACGATATAAGTTTAACATACAATTTTCAGACATTTTTAATTTAGGTTCACCAATTAATGTCAAACGATTGTAATGAACAATACTCATTTCTAATGCGCTAATTTTGAATAATGGTGAATAATAAATTATAAATCCATCAGGTGTAATTAATAAATGTAAATATACTCCATTTTTATCACCGTCTTGATCTTGTATAAACCCTGCAGCTCTAATATCTGATATATGAATGATATTGGTATCTTTAGGTATAAGTCGAAATACACATAAACAATTTTGATGAAATGCCGGATCTCGTTTACCCAATGCATATATAACACTAAATTTTTTACCAAATAGTAAAAACCATAGCTTTTTCGGAATGTAAATTACATCATCGGGCATATCACACCCAATGGCTGCCGTTTGATAAAATCCAAATGATACAAATCCAGTGATTTGAGTGCGCACCATTGATTCATTACCACCTTTACATTTCTTTACGCTTGGAATAGAAAAGCTGCTTTTGATAAAAGCTTGATAACGATATTCACTAATTTGAGGCGATGTTAAAAAACCTTGAACATAAGAAATAAAACGATTTATGGACGGTTCAATCCATATTTTTGGACTATAAATCAAGTGTTTGTCAAACACAAATGAAGCTTTTTTTTCATCGTATCGTTTATAAAATGTGAAAAAACTATTAGAATATTCTAATAATTTGATGGCATCATTGCAACATTTGACAGTTTGTAAAAAACATTCCTTATCTTCGATTAAATATGAGTTATGCACGTGTTTATGTGTTTTACAGATATAAATTATATCTGATTCGATATTGAAAATATGATATTTCAACTTATTTGAATGTGGTATCATTTTAGTGAATTTTGAACATTTTGTACAAACAGCGTCTGTAGTGTAGTTACAAAAAAATTCATTAGTTATAAGACAAGTTATACCTAATTTACAATTAATACAATTATAACATGGTGGTTTATGTGTATGATAACAATCACATTGATATAGGTTATAATTCATTATTTTAGGATGACATTGTAAAATTTTATAATCTAAACACAAAGTATTTGGTTCATTACATTTTTTACACATATGGCTTGTTCGAAATGGACAAATTTCATTATTATGTTTGTGCAAACATTTACATTTTGTTATATAAATCGGTTTTGTATTTAATAAATGATCCCTTAATTGATCATTGTAAATATTTAATTCTAAATTAGAAATACTTGCTTTATATGTTAGGAATAACGGAGTTACTTGTTTTAGATTTATAATTGGTTTAGACATATTGATACAGTATAATTAAATTGAAGATTAAATTATAAATTGCCTTATTTTAACTTGATTTAATTTATTTTGATAAAAAAAACTCAACGTTATGGTTAACTTTAGACAACTATTATAGTGTTTGAATATACTAAATATTGCGTTGCATGTAGACAATAAAAAAACTATAGTGAGCCATAAACTTATCATCCATATATTATATATGTGTGATTACGAACTAATATTAAAAGATTTTATAAATTTTAGAATAAAAACGTAAGAAATTTCACATTAAGTTCAATAATAATTAGATATAGTTAAAGCAACAATAACTTTACCTTAAACGATTGTTAAACTATACCGATCATATTGAATAAACATTTGATTCCTTACATTCTTTTAAATCGCATAATTTAAATAAATTGTGAAAACTAATTAATTTCTAATGGTTGTCTTTATTATTTGAGCATAAACTTAAATAAAAGATTAAGAACTTTATTCAACTATAAACACATCACAAAATTATAGAACACTTTAATTTAGATTAAATATGATTTAATCATGATGTCACTCAGTAAAATGTATCACAATAATAT
>NW_022199565.1:0-4946 GCF_009176525.2 Contarinia nasturtii | reverse complement strand
TTCTTAGTTTTATGTTGGTATTTTTTTAGTCTGCGCTTTAGCTACTAGTGTCGATGTAGCAATGACTCTTCGATTCAAAGATCCTCCAGTAATTTAATTTAATTTTCAATTCACCTTTATTTGTAAATTTCTTAAGACTAAACATTACATAGAAAAAGGTATAAACTAGTGTTTTAATTATAAATTAGCTTTGCATCCCATACGGATTTTTCAAAGATCTACATTTAGTTATTTGATCGATTTCACGAATTAAGATTATGTAATGATTATGTATTGAGTATTGGATTTACTCAAGGGAAAAATATAAAAAAAACCCCTGTATATTTTTGAAATATAAAAAAAAGATCAAAAAGAATTATTGATATTTACAATTTTAAATTTTCAGTTAATTACTGAATTTCTGTAGTGTTCAATTGTAGGTATGCTATTGAAATAATTTAAGCATTCATTGCCCGATTGTAAACTAAGATCATTGAGGTAATCTAAGTATATTGGTGGTTTACTGTTATAATAATTTAAAGAATTCATATAATCTTCATCGTAAATTAAATGATATCTTATAATAGATGAGGTATTATTTTTCTCCCTGAGAATAAAATTTAATGAGTGTTGAACAAGCTCATTTTCAATATTATTTATTCCACTTTCCTCATAGATTAATTTGTTTGGATAGTATTTTACACTATCCGGTCTTCGGTAGAGCCCAGTACAAGCTCGTAAAATTTTTCTTTCCAGAAGGGCTATTTTATTTATTTGTGTTCTAGACACTTGCATCCAGATGGGAGCTGCATACATTGCAATCGGTTTGATAATTTGTTTATAAGCTAAAAGTTTAATGTTTTTAATTATTTTCCTATTGAAAAAAATATTTTTTAATGCAAAATATGCAGCAAGCATCTTGTTTCGTATAATTTCCAAGTGGTAATTGTAATTGAAATTTCTTGTAAAATGTATTCCCAAATATTTTAATTTTGTTGTTTTGGGGATTAATTTGTTATTAATTTTTAATTCAATTTTTTTTGCTCTGAATCGAACAGTTTGTGTTGTCTGCTTTATATTACCCAAAATTGTAATTTCCTCACATTTATTTTCATTTATTTTAATTTTCCATTTTGTTAAATAATTACCAATTATTTCCAAAAAATAATTTAGCTCTTCTGAGGCCAAATCAGTCAAATCAGTTTGAACTGAAAGAAGGGTATCGTCAGCAAATTGAGAAATTTTTATATTTAAATTACCCGTATGTTTCGGAAAATCAATTAAATAGAGTATGTAAAGCAAACAAGAAATTGCTGAGCCCTGAGCGGTACCAGCCGGTGCTGTATATGAATCAGAGCAAATATCATTAACCTGAACCCTATAAGTACGATTTGACAAATAATTTTTAACAAATTTACACATTGGAAGACTTATGTTTAAAATATTGTGCATTTTAAAAACCAATCCATCAATCCATAAAGTATCATAAGCTTTTTCAAAATCCAGTGCAACTAAATGTGTGGGTATTTTGTCATTCAACCCATAAGCAATTTCAGAGGCCAACTTAAATAATGCAGTAGTAGTGGAACGACCAGGTCGAAAACCGAACTGTGTTTCGAAATTTAAATTTAGATCATAACATTCAATTTCCAATTTTTGAGCCTGAATTTTTTCAAATACCTTAGCTAAACTGGATAATTTACTGATTGGTCTATGATTTGAAATAATTTTTTTATCCCTATTTGGTTTTAAAAGAGGAATAATTATTGCTTCTTTCCAACATTTTGGCATGTATGAATTATTAATTATGTGATTAAATAGAATGCACATTTTATAACAAAATTTTTCTGATGAAATTTTTTTAAGCACAAAATTGGAAACCCCGTCGTTACCATAAGATTTTTTTGTGTTTCTAGATTGTATTGTATTCATTACCAAATTAGCATCAACAAAATGTGAATTAATGTTTGTGGATAAAATTTCTTCCTGATTATTTATACCAAAATCAACAATTCTTCCTCCGTCAAATGTGTCGTTTATGTATGTGTTTACTTCAACATTAAAATCATCAAGACCAGAATTCAATGTTAAATTGTGTGCCTCCACAAAATGTTTGGCAAATGCGTTTGCTTTATCAACATCATTTATCAAAGGAGCAGAACTTGTTTCACTAAATTGCATTGATTCGGGTAAATTATATCTCTTTTTGTAATTCGAAAATCGTTTGAAATGTTTAAAAATATCCTTGTCAACTTTTAATTCACTGAATTTTTTTTCCCAAAAAGACTTATAGTCATTTACTATAGAATTGTAAGTCATATTTGATAATAATTTTAGATCAGATTTAATTGAATTAGTAAATGTATTGCGTCTGTTTCTGTGTAATTTACGTCGAGTTGATTTTTTTGTTCGTAGCAATTTAAGCGATTTGTCTGACAAATTGATCAAAGTATTTGGATTTATCTTAATGGTTGGAATAAACTTATGTATTGCTGATTCAAAAAAATTATTTAATTGTAAAATAGCTGCATCTATTTGGTCATTTTCAATGTTGGTTGAAATTGGTAAATAAAGTTCATCAAGTTTTGAATCAATGTATTCACCCATTTTCTCAAAATCAGCCCTGTTCCAATCAAGAATTGTTTTGGTTTTTGCATGCTTCAATTTGTTGTTGATAATAATTGTGAGAGCAACCGCTCTGTGATCAGAATCAAAATCATGTGTTGTTAGTTTGTTAAATGTAGAATCAAACTCCACTTCAATGCCATCATCAATGATAAAAAGATCCAAAATCGATTCAGAATTTGCACGAATACAAGTACTGCCATCAGGAAACAATAGTTTGATACTGTGTAAATCGATGGAATCACATAGCCAATTATAAAGACGATTTCCGTCTGCGTTGTTGTTAATGTTGCCCCAAGAGGTGTGTTTACAGTTGAAATCGCCAGTCAATATGAATGGTATGCCGTTGAATGAATTAATTAATAATGACAATTCGTTTGTGTCAATTTGGATACTAGGCTTTTTATAAATTGCAGCAAAAAATAAAAATTTATCCGTCTGAATTGTCACCCTAACTGCAGTGTATTCGATACCATGCACTGATGAAATGTTTTGTAAATGTGTACACACAAATTTTGATTTAATTAGTATCGCTGTACCTCCACCCTGTTCATTTACACGGTCATTACGAAACATATTATAATTTTTGATTGCAATACGTATTGATGGTTTGAGTTTTGTTTCAATTAATAGCAGAATATCTGGATCATGATCCTCAATAAACTCAAGTAATTCATGTTGTTTCGATTTACTTCGAAGAGAATTTGCATTCAATTCGAAACATTTGATTTTCAAGCCGTCAAAGTTCATTTCGATG
This sequence comes from Contarinia nasturtii, assembly GCF_009176525.2. Classification (NCBI taxonomy): domain Eukaryota; kingdom Metazoa; phylum Arthropoda; class Insecta; order Diptera; family Cecidomyiidae; genus Contarinia; species Contarinia nasturtii. The sequence goes on along the minus strand of NW_022199565.1, from coordinate 1,585 downwards.
TTTTAAATACCAGCTGCGGCGCGAGTTTCACAAGCAATTCACTCATTTGCTTTTGTTGAATAGCCATTTGTTTAAGAATGTTAACGATATCAGAATTCGATGAAAGATCCTCCAGTAAAATCACTTCGTTAACTTTTGACGAAAATCGGCAGCAAATTTATGAGTTGCATCAGGACCAACTTGAATAGTTTAAACAAACCATTCAAACATGTTTCAAAGTAACATTAAATATTAAATATAATTTTGTTTCATTTCTATCATCAAGTCGAAAAAGATCAACAAAAAAAGAGATTTTGTGTATAAGTTGACACAGCCGCTCGGAAACGATGAGAACACAAATCTTAAACGAAAAAGGGCCGATTAATGTGCATGTAGCACTACAATTGAACGGTCTAGAATAAAAACAACTTATTGTTTACTCGCATATCGAAACGGAACTCAAAACGGGTGCATATCAAAGCGAGACAATATTTAGTTATCATAGGAATAGAGAACATTGGCTTTTTATTATGCGAAATATGTAAGTTTCATTTTGTACTGATAACTAGCTACTGTTCTGCCTTGTTTTAGTAACAGAATTTTGTTTCGCTTTGATATGCGCCGCAGTTTAACGATATAAATACTTCACACTCTCGAAGGCTCGGTATAGAACACACAAAAAGTGAAAAAAAACTTCTTATTCTCAAATTTCATATACAATCAAATGGCTTGTACCAGCGACTTTTATTGCGTAGTTGTGTGTGAATAGAATGTCCGTTGTAAACATTCATACATACAAGGAGGAGCGGGATAGCATTGGACAACGATTTGGGTGACAAAGATGACACATTTTTATGTTCTGATCACATCACATGATATAGACCATTTTGTGGTGTTCGAGAATTGAGAAAAAAAATCAGATTTTTTTTTTCACTTTTCATGCTCTATACCGAGTCTCCGAGAGCTTCATATAAACTCGCCTTTCAATAGTCAAATGACGCCTATTGATTCAATCACGATTGGTATTCGCTTACTATTCAATAGGCATCACATAGCAAGTTTATATGAAACTCTCGGAGACTCGGTATAGAGCACTCAAACAGTGAAAAAAGTCCAGATCGTGATTTAGATGATATGGAATGCGATTTTTTTCATTCTGATTTCACCAGGTGATACAGAAAATTGAGTAGTATTTGAGAATTGAAGAAAAAAAATTTAATTATTTTTTTCATTTTTCGCCAATTTTTACCATCTATATGGGAAGCTTGTATGAAACACACGGAAGACCGCTGAAATGACAAATGCAAAATATGTGCGGACGTACGACAGTGCCATTTCAGCGGTCTTCCGTGTTTTTCATACAAGCTTCCCATATAGATGGTAAAAATTGGCGAAAAATGAAAAAAATAATTAAATCTTTTTTCTTCAATTCTCAAATACTACTCAATTTTCTATATCACCTGGTGGAATCGGAATGAAAAAAATCGCATTCCATATCATCTAAATCACGATCTGGACTTTTTTCACTGTTTGAGTGCTCTATACCGAGTCTCCGAGAGTTTCATATAAACTTGCTATGTGATGCCTATTGAATAGTAAGCGAATA
>NW_022199564.1:0-1000 GCF_009176525.2 Contarinia nasturtii | reverse complement strand
GCATGGCTCCCATACAAAAATCCAAATTTTTTGTGATTTTTTCAAGGGAACTGTATTAAAAATTGATTGTATCTCAAAACTAACGTCGGATTCGGTTTTCTCGTGCCAAGAAACCCCCCAATACATATTTTTGAGTGTTTAAGTCTACATTAAGTATGACTTTTGGACGAAAATTGGACTCTTTTTCATAGGTATCACTCCAGGCATGGATTTTTTTTCCATCAACCAAAGTCGCTCAAAATCTGATGATTTCTATTCCTGGGGACCCCCAATCATCCCGTGAAGTCAGATTTCAAATAACTTTTCTGGGTGGTAAGAAAATCGATGGACAACGTCCAGAAAACATGTTTTTGAGGTTTCGTAAATTTTGACCTATTGCAATACTTTCCCCTTTCACACTAGGTGTGTGCGGAAAAGTAAAAACAAGTATTATAATTTGAATATCTTTAAGTTAATAACACGATAAATTCTAACATTCCAGTGACGCTCTTAATTCTTAATTAAATTTTAGTTTATCTTCAGAAAATCTTGTATAAAAGGAGGTCCATTCGTTAGAAGTTTCAAGTAGCGAGTTTCGCAAGGAAACGTTGAAATATTCATCTTCGTTGCCAATTTTAAAATAGCAAAAATGTTCGATCGTAAAATTTTCACTTTGTTGTTGATTGGTTTAGTCATATGTCAGGTATATTTCTTGCTGACTCTATCCGCTTTTATTTTGTCTAATTTTTACCAATTTCTTCTTTCTACAGATTTTCGATGGAATCCACTGTAATAATAAAAAATAAAGAGTCTTACGGGAGTAAGACGAACTTTTCCGCACGGTGGTAGTTGCGTATTTTATTAAGAAAGTTCAAAATAATATTTGCTCGATTCTTCAAGTCTTTCAAGTGGCGTAAAGTTCGATACCAAAACATATGTTTCAACTTTGGCAACGAAATATTCTTTAATTTAATAGCAGAAGTACCCGAGAAAAGATTTTTCACACTTTCATGATGAACCC
>NW_022199562.1:0-17174 GCF_009176525.2 Contarinia nasturtii | reverse complement strand
AACAATGTTGTGATTGGCCCCCGCAATGAAACCAAACAATGCTTGATGAATTTATTTGGTATTTCATCGGGACCACTGACTAGATCCTCCGGAAGCATGTCAATTTGTTGTCCAACAAGCTCCTCAGTTATTTCAATCGGTGATATTTCAGCACAAATGTTGCTAATATTTTCAAACTCCGAGCTATCCAATTGGAATATACAGCAAATCCACGATTCTCGCTATTCTTACGATTCTCACTATTCAGATGATTCACAAAAATTCAATGATCTAGTTTATATTCTGGTTGTATAGTAAATACACAGCGATAGCATTTAATTTGAATCTAAAACATTGAAATTCAATATTTTTTGAAATTTTGAGAAATTTGAGTTAAAAACTAACAAAATTTAATAAAAATTAACACAAATTTAACATTTAAATTTCCAATAACTACATATATTTTGTATACGTATATAAGTTCGTTGTGCGAAACTGTCAAAACACGAACAACGAACTTATATCTAAAACATTGATAGTTTTATAAATGAACTTATTTATATTCATAAGCCGTACAACAATTAAAATAATTTTAGTTCTTAAATTTGATACCAATTATAACAAAAAATATTTAATTTCCAATGTTTTCAATAAATTAAAATTGCTTCATTAAATTGTTAAACCAATTTTAGTAAAAAAACACGGAGTGTTTTATGCTAAAAACCAAATTCCACGATTTCCACTATTTCGACGAATCCGCAAATGACGATTCCTAATCCGAGAGTCCAACCTCTAGGTTTATGGCAAAATTAAGACAGACATATTTTTTATAGTGTTTTATTAGAAAATAGAATTCTTTCAAATGTCGTACAAAAAGGTTCATCATGAAGTGTGAAACATCTTTTTTCATTTTAAAAAGAAATAAAAATAATCGTTTTTTTTAAAGTATCATAGTGAATAACGAGAAAAATTAAAATGTAAAATTGCCCAGCTGTCCTAAAAACTCATTAACGACATAAGTATCGTGAAGAGAAAAAATTATCGAGTAACGAGGAAAATTCGTGAAAGAAGAAATTTAAAAATAAGTCACTCGAAATTTAAAATTGGGAATTTTTAATGTTGAATCGAGAAAATTCTGATTCATCAATTGACGAATTAATCAACAAAATTGAAAAAGTAAGACTTGAAAATTTATGAAAACTCAGTTGGTAGCTCTGGAAGAATACAAAGAGGTGGAGATGAGAATTGCTGACGTAAAAAATATTTCGTTGAAAATGTTTAAGACGTTGGCAGAATTCAGTGGTGACCGGAATAAATACGCGGCTTGGCGTAATTCGGCAAAAAACGTGATGAAAATTTTTGATGGTCATACTGAAACACCAAAGTTTTTTGAAGCATTGAATATCGTGAGAAACAAAATCGTCGGTCCAACCTCTGAAGCTTTGACAAACTATAACACCGTTTTTAATTTTGAAGTAATTATCGCTCGACTCTACTTTGCTGATAAACGTCCAATCTACATTATCGAGCAGGAAATGATTGTTCTACAGCAAAAGAATCGAAGATTTCTACTATGAAGTCAACAAAAAACTAAATGCTTTGATAAAAAAAATTAATATGACGCACAAGGAAAGAGGCATACCCAATGCAATGGTGAAGGACGCCTCGGAAAAAGCATAACGCATTTTCGTAACCGGATTAACGGGAAATTTGGGACACATTTTATATGCCGCAAATCCAGCAACTTTACCAGAGGCATACGCTAAATTGCAAACGTTTGTGAACGATCAGGAACGAATCAAATTCGCCAATCAGTTCAATCAGCCTCGGCAACATAAGGGTGAAATTTCGCGACTAAATCCCAATTTTATCCCGAAACAAAATAAGCCAATACAAACACAACCACAACCAGGGCAAACGAGCTTGATGGGGAATTGAATGTCAACGAGCTTGATGGAGAAGAAGATGATTTCACAACAGAAGCGGTGAAAGAGAATGGGTTCGGTTTTTTTATACGAATGAATGGCCTTCTGTGTCTGGTGTGGAAAGATCATTTGGGGAAAAAGGTTGGAATATTAGTAGATACGGGAGCCTCACATAATTATTGTTCGGGAAAAATATTTCCTTACGCAACTATAATAAAATTAGATAAGTCAATAGAAGTAAGGGGTGGAGAAATTTAGCGAATATGTAAGAGTAAATTTACTTTCTGAACGGAAATGCATATATTTTACACATGGGGCGGAAATGAATGAGACGAAATTTTCCCTCTCATGGGCGCAGCCATATTGAAAATTTTGTATGCGCTTATATGTAAAATTGGTGGCACCACTGGCATATTTGATGGAAAAAGAAGAACATGTTTGAGTCTCACTCGTTTATATGTAAAATACATAGGCATTTTCAGGCCATGATTTTACATAATAGAAAATTTGGGTAATTTTGATATGGTTTTTGGTATGTGAGGTATGAGAAAGGTCAATGCGATAATAAACACAAAAACATTTGAAATGCAATTGTATCGTATGCAAACGAGCGCATGCGTTTCTAGCGGTACGCCGACGCACGCTCTCTACTATAAAAGTATTGCGACATTAAAGCCATGGGCACTTCACTTTGAGTACATAACAAACATACATGTAGTTTTCATTAAACACATATAGTTAGAACCTGCTATTAGCTTCATACAGAATACATCAAATGTAAGTACGTTCTCTACCTAATACACAATTCACAGTAAAACAGCGAATAACAATAGAGTCCGCAAAAGAAGTAAATTCAATTAATTATATCATAAAAAAAGAAATTGAATCTGATTTCAAAAATGTAGTCGAAGGTCTAGGGGGTAGACATGATTCATTTGATTAACTGTGATTCAAAAGATTCATATTGTTTAGATGACATTTGAAATGTCATTTGTGTGTCATACAAGAAATATTTATTGAAAAATTAAGATTATTTGTCTTCGAAAAAATGATTTCTTGACGTTTTTTTAAATGTATTAACTCATTATTTTTTATCTATTTTGTGTTTTTGTAGTAAATTCCAAATAAAATCAGCGATAATATTTGGAATTTTTTGAACGATCATGTTAGTAAAACCAAAAATGATGCTTATTTGACTTTTGAATGATTCATTTGATTCACTGTGATTCACATGATTCAAAGTTTTATAATTCGCGTCTACCCCCTTGTCGAAGGTATAATGAGAAGAAACGATGTAAATGAGACGTTACCTACAATACTAACATTTTTGCAATAATACGAACGATAGATAAGGAACCAATTTGGTCAAAACAATATCCATATCCAATATCGGCAGCAAATTTTGTCAATTCAGAAATAGAAAGGTTATTGAAAAATGATATAATTCGGCCAAGTTATAACTATAACTCATCAATTTGGGTCGTACCGAAAAAGGGTGTAAATCCGGACGGAACGCCTGAACAACGACTGGTGATCGATTATAAAAAGCTAAATAGTAAAACGATTTTCGATAGATATCTGGGAAACGCACGGTACTTTAGTACAATAGATCTAGAGTCAGGCTACCATCAGATAAAAATTAAAGAGTCAGATAGGGAAAAAACAGCTTTTTCAGTAAATGGTGCTAAGTACGAATTCAATAGGATGCCTTTCGGTTTGAAAAACGCACCTAGTATTTTCCAAAGAGCAATAGACGATATACTTAGGCCATGTCCAACATTCCATTGGACATAAATAAGCAAAAATAAAGTAAAGTCCAATTGTTAGCATAAAAAGCAAAGAAAAAAAGTAAATTCACAAAAAATGTATTTTAACTAATTCATTGTAAACGCATCATAATTCAAAAGTCCAACAATTTGATTCAAAAACAAAAAAGAGTAAAATTCACATTCCATAAACAAATAATCGAATTGGCAATACCATATTTGGTAAGCTTATTGAGTCGACGTTGTAACAAATTATTAAATTGAAACGAAAGTTTTAAAAATATTTCATTTACGATCCTTAACGGAAGTACCGAAATTGGTTGAACAAATATTGGTGATTCATCCAAATTGTTTCAATATAATAACAGACAATGACTCAGTGTTTACGTCATAAAATTAAACACCATTTAACGCCTGTGAGTCATTCCGTTACGAACGGTCAAGTAAAACGCGTCCATTCAACAATTTTGGAATTGGCAAGAACTTAAGCTGAACAGCAAAGTGATGTATTGGTCGATATCATTTATCAAGCCGCACGTGAATATAATAATTCAATACATTCAGTTACGAAACAAAAACCAACTGACGTTCATTACCATTCAGATAAATATCCAAAAGTGGGTGAGTTAATTAAAAAGGCACAGGAACAATTGTTAGAAACTCAAAATATCCTATTCAGCGTACTGAAAAGAAATATAAATCCGGTGATGCTATTTTTGTTAAAATATGTTAGATAGACGAAATAAGGCAGTGCCAAGATATCAAAAACACATTGTGAAAACGGATAATAAAGAAACTGTGACAACCACAAGAGATAAACAAATTCACAAAGATAATATTCGAAAATGAATTTTTTGAACCAATGGGAACAATTTGCCCACTCATTTGGGCAGATTTTTTACTTTTCAATATAGTTGGATCAAAACGAAGAATTTAACACAAAAATCTGCCGAATTGGTGCAAAAAAAGTATACTATTTCGTGTAGCGCGAATAAAACCACGGATCTCGCGATCCGCCCAATTACAATGAAAAAAGTGATATTATTCGGACAGTACACAGTGTGAAGATGATAATTTCATGAAAATCTGCCGTACACAGAAAAAAAAGTAATTTGCACGGTGGCTCTTGGTCTATTTATTATTTCACTGTTGTAAATATGTTTATAAGAAGGGGCAAAAAAATATTTTAGGTTAGGTCAGAAGTAGATGTAAGAAGTACATTAACTTCACGTTTAATAGAATTGAATTTAATAGTTTGTATGAAATACATTAACTTCTCCGAAGAACGTTTGGAGAGTTTGGAGAAATTTCAACCAAAATTAAGAGTACCTCCCATACAAAATATTCGTTTTTGAGCCAAATGAAAATTTTGTATGGGAGGTACCCCTAGTTTTAATTGAAATCTCTTCAAACTTTCTGAATGTCATTCCCATACAAAAATTCAATTTTTTTGTGATTTTTTCAAAGAAACTGTATCAAAAATTGAATGTATCTCAAAACTAACGTCGGATTCGGTTTTCTCGTGCCAAAAAAAACCCCAATACATATTTTTGAGTGTTTAAGTCTACATTAAGTATGACTTTTGAACGAAAATTGAACTCTTTTTCATATGTATCACTCCATGTCATGAATTTTTTTTTCATCAACCAAAGTCGCTCAAAATCTAATGATTCCTATTCCTCGGGACCCCCAATCATCCTGTAAAGTCAGATTTTGAATTAAGTTTCTACGATGAGCGCAATATTGCTAACAAATTTTGCGTACGACGTACAACGTACAACGTACGACGTACAGATTAACAAAAACCATGTTTAAAAACGCCAAATTCGTGTTCTCTGACCTCAATAATGGGTAGAAAACATGTTTCTGAAGTTTTCAAAATTTTGACCGATTACAATACTTTTCACCTTACACTATGTGTGCGGAAAAGTAAAAGAATGAAAAGAAAAACGAAGTGAAATAAAAACAAAGTGAAAAAGACAAAGAAACAATTTGGTGTTAAAAAAATAAAAAAACTGAAACATAGATATAAAATAAGATTTTGGTGTGAAACAAGAAAAGTGAGATAGACAAAATAAAGAAAAACTCATAATGGAAGTGCAAAAATTGAAACGGCGAAAAGTTGAAGACCCGTTGCTGAAAATTCCATTTCGGGCTATTGTGGCAAAAGCGGCCTACTGCGTTTTCGCAGTGGAATGCTGGTAAGTTTACCCAAATTAGTCTTATTAGAAATAAGTATTTTTAATACGTCAATTTCTTGTAGAACATTTTTAAATTGTCATTCTTAAGTTAAGATAAAAGAAGTTGTGTGGTATACATACATCTACACAAGAAGAAGAAATTGGGTGATATGCATCACTAAGAAGTAGATGTATATCACACATCTTTTTCTAATGGGAATCGGAAGTAGATGTATGATAGTATACACATTTTGTTGAAATAAATGTTTATTTCTTTATGCACTTAGTCTAAATGTGCATGGCATAGAATGCAGAAGATGTTTTCTTAATTGCTCCCACTTATCGTTTATAATAATTCTGTCATGGTAGCAAAGCGAAGTTTACGCTGTGAAGTGTGATCAGATTACAAAGTTAAAACAAAATAAGTTAAAACGAGCTACATATAAAAACTAAACGTTTGCAAAAAGCAAAATACATAGACTCTTGTTACATTCGTTTGAAGTGATAATTCATATACAAAATGGGAAAAGATCTTGAAATTGAAAAACTGAAAGGCATTGATAATTATCACGACTTAATTTATCGAAGTTTTGAAAAGTGTATTGATCCCGATGAATCAAACAGAGAGACAGACGCATCAAAGTTAAAGAGCTGTCGGGCCATAATGGCTTTGGGCGTTGACACAAGTCTCTACAAGCACATTCGAAATTGTACAACGCCCTTAGAAATTTATTCAACGTTCAAAAGACTATTTGACGACAATGGTTTAACACGCGAAACCACGTTATTACGAAGTTTGATATCGACCAAATTAAATGAGTGCGAAAACATGCAAGACTACATTGACCGTATCATAAACTGTGTAAACAGATTGAATGGAATTGGATTCGAAGTATGTGAACGATGGAAAAAAGCAATCATTCTGACCGGTTTAAGTGAAAAGTATCAACCATTTATTATGACAGTGGAAGCGTCGACTACTCAGTTGAATTCAGATCAAATCATTGCAAAACTATTGGACCAAGAATCACCATCAAACAGTGGCGAAGCATTCATTTCTAAATCAAAATTCAATAACAAAAAATTGAATTCAAACAACAAAAGAAAGAAAAAACACTTTGGCGAATGTTGGAAAAAGACAGAAACCGTGAAAGGAGCATTTGTTGCATTGTATAGCAATGGCAATAGGCAAGGTTGGTATGTCCACTCTGGTGGTTCGAGCAATATGACACCCACTCGCGAACTGCTGAGCGATGTGAAAAAGTGCCAATCGGGCGATATAACGACAGCGAATAACTCGAAAATGGCAGTGGAAGGTATCGGTAATCGAAATATGAAACTTGACGGTATGGAAATTGCCGTTAGTGATATATTGCACGTTCCGAAGTTGTCGGTAAACATTTTATCCGTAAGCAAAATGGTTAAAATGGGAAACACTGTATTGTTTGATAAAAACGGCTGCACAATAAAAAATGCTAACGGAGCCGAAATCGCTCAATGTAAAGAAAAAGACGGTGTCTACCCACTATACGAAGATTCCATGAAATGTATGAGTGTGTTAAAAAACAATGACGCGTTCTTATGGCACCGTAAACTTGGACATTTGAATATCAATGCGATGAAAAAAATGCGTAATGAAAAAATCGGATTGAGTTTTCAAGGCGATGAAACGCGCATAAAAAATCGTGAAATATGTGCACGTGGAAAGATGACACGTGTTCACCAGTGAACAAAGTTCATTCATAAATATCAAATTCAACACATTTATAATACATTGCATTATTAATTGCTTACTTGCACTTTCGGCCCTTTATGTTCAAAATTTATTCAACATTAAAGCAGTATATTTAATATCTTCAAAACGAAAGCACCGTGTTTTTATTTATCGAACGATTAATTAATTAATTATTATTCTTTATTTGGATATCTATTTAAGTGATATTCATTTGGTCCTTCGAAACTTATTTTTACCGTGACAATGGAGAGATTATTAGATACTCAGAAAGATTTAATTGAACACTTTAGATCAATTAAAGAGAATTATGGAAAAGATGGCAAACGGAGAGAAACTCCTGGCTATAACGAGAAAAAATTGGCCATTTTAGAAGAATGGTGGGCCAAGTTCGACGATAATGATAGAAAGTTGGACAAATTCTCATCGTCAAATCAGGAGTATTTTGTCACCAATGTATTTGACAAAATGCACAGTGCATATATTGAACACAAAAAATTATTACAAGCCGGTTTAGAGCAAGAAGCGTCTGGGCAAAAAAGTCAAGGTGAAACCGCTTCAACAAGTGCAGTGAATACTTCAACAAACATTCAAAGCGATAAAACGCATCCGGTTACGTCTTTTTCAAATGTTGACGATTTACTGGAGAATGGTAATTCGAGTGAAATTGAATTAAATAACATTGACAATATTTCGGTGAATAATTCGGATTCGGCCGATGTGAAATTATTTAAATATCTGTCGAGAGAATTGAAAAACGCCGTGAATGTTATAAAAAATCTCAGTGAATATGAATCGAAAGGTCTTGCAAGTGCGCAATTGGATAATGTTAAGGCATTGTGGGCTGAATTTCGTAAAACGTATCGAAATGTGTCCATGAGTCAAGACGCCGCTGCATGTGAATCAGTCAATTTTAACGCAATTCAAAATCAATATTTGAATTCTTATGGAAAATTGAATGACATGATAAATGGCAATTCGAGCAATAATCAACAAGTGCAATTACCAAAATTAAAAGTTCCGCAATTCAATGGTGAGGCAAAAAATTGGCGCGCGTTCAAAAGTTTGTTCGATAAAATTATACACAATAACAGATCAATTACAACGGACTTAAAGATTCAATATCTTAAAACGAATTTAACAGGTGAAGCGTCAAAACTTGTCGAACATTTGCCAGTCACAGAATCAAGTTATTTAACGTGTTACGAGTTATTAACCAATCGTTATGAAAATAAACGCGAAATCGTTTCAAATTTAATAGATGAAATTTTGAATATTCCATATCAGAAAAGTGAAACAAGTGAGGGATTGAAAATAATCCATGATAAAACGTATGAATGCCTTATGTCAATAGAGAGCATAGGCGTAAGTGTTGAAAACTGGGATGTGTTACTGATCCAAATTTTATTGAAAAAATTGTACAGGAAAACCATCATGGACTATGAAAGCAAATTAGACAATGTGAAAGAAAATCAGACTTTGAAATATTTCTTAAAATACGTGGAAAACCGTTTTTTGGCCCTTATGTCGGCAGAATCGAAAGTTCAACGTTTTGATAAAAGTGAAAAAAATGACAGGAAATTAGAAAAAAACGTCGAAAGGGGCAACGGTTGTTCATATTGCGACACAGTGTATAAAAACAATGGTTACAAAGCACATTCAATATACAAGTGTGAAGAATTCGAGAAATTAAGCTCAGAAAAAAGAAATGAGTGGGCAAAAGTCAACAAAAATTGCTTCACTTGTCTTCATAAGCATAAATTTGGTGAATGCAAATCCAAATTTTTATGCAAAAAGTGCGGCAAAAAACACAATACGTTGTTGCACTTTGATATCAAAAATACAGCGTTGGTAGCAACCACGTCAATGACCGAACAAGTGTACGAAAATGCTGAGGTGTCAAATGTGAGTACATTGCTCGCAACGCGAATAGATGAAAACTTATTAGCTACGGTCATAACTAGAGTGTTTGATTTCAATGGGCAAAAAATAAAATTGAAAGGAGTTGTTGATAATGGATCACAGTCAGCAATGGTGACAGAGCACGCACGACAAATTTTAAATTTAAAAATCGAAATTATTTGTGTTGCCATTGATGGTGTGGATGGCTGTGAATCTGTTTCGAAAAAAATTGTACGATTAAAAATGCAGCCACATTTCAGTTCTGATTTTGTGTTAGAAACAGAAGCATTGGTCATGAAAAAAATTACACGTTTGAATTATTTTAAAGATGATTTGAAGAATTTTGAATATTTACATAATTTGAATTATGCGGATCCTACGGCGAATGACGACGGTGAAATTGATTTTTTGTTGGGAGTCGCTGAGTTTGGTTGAATTTTGAAAAATGGACTCATAAAAGGACCAACAAAAACGGATCCATTTGCATTAAATTCTGAATTAGGGTGGTTAATCATGGGCCCACAGAGTAAATCATTAAGAAATAATTCAGTAAAAATCACAACGTTAATTGCAAACACAAAGATTGAAGATGATATTTCTAATTTTTTTGAAACTGAAAGCATGCCAAATGATGACAGCGATGGTAGCGACTTAGAAACGGATGAACAAAAATATTCTGAAGAATATTATGTTAGAACAACGAAAAGACGTGCTGACGGCAGGTTTGAGGTATCTTTACCTTTTAAAAATCAATCAGCACCGAAGCTGGGTGATTCGAAAAGAGCAGCATTGGCTACATTATTTCAATTAGAAAAACGGTTTGGAAAAAATCCAAATCTTCAAAAACAATACACTGATGCTATCCAAGACGCCATCAGCCAAGGACACATGGCGTTGGCAGAAAATGTGCCAGATGATGCACATTTCATTCCGCATCATGCCGTGTTCAAAAATAACTCAACGACTAAATTGCGAACGGTGTATAATGCGTCACAGAAGACGAGCTCTGGTTTGTCGTTAAACGAGCAGCTAGCCGTTGGCAAAATAAAGCAGCCAACGATATTTTCACTGATGATTAAGTGGAGACAATTTAAAACTGCGATTATAGCGGATTTGGAAAAAATGTACAAGCAAATACGTGTCAGCGAAAATGATCAAAAATACCAGATGGTATTATGGAGAAACTCTCCAAATGAAAAAATTAAAGCTTACAAGTTGACTACAGTAACATTTGGTTTGTCGAATTCTCCGTTCATTGCGATTAGAACGTTACATGAAATAGCAAAAATCGTAAAAGAAAAATATCCAAATGTATCTAGAGCGATTTTGGAATGCTTTTATGTAGATGATTATACAGGAGGTGCGGATTCCGTAGAAGAAGCCGTACAATTATATCACGATTTTAAGGACACATTCACTGAATTTGGATTCAATTTACGTAAATTTGTGAGTAATTCAAGTGAATTTTCAAAACAGCTGCCTGAAAGTGACAAAGAAAATCAAAACGAATTAGTAACAAGAGCTTTGGGTGTGAATTGGCAGTCGACAACGGATGAGTTAGTCTGTAGCGTTACATTCGATTTTAACGTTCGACCAACAACAAAGCGACAGCTATTCTCCGAAATTGCGACTTTGTATGATCCGTTGGGTTTTATAGCCCCAATGGTTGTAAAAGCAAAAATATTAATGCGAGAAGTGTGGGCATTATCAAATGACAAAAACAATAAAAACAAATATGATTGGGATGATCGACTACCCAATGATATCATAGAAAAGTGGATGATTTTTAAAGCACGTGCAAAAGAAATTAATTCAATAAAATTCTACCCTCACTTGCTTTCTATATCACCTGTATATTTTTTTTGAGCTTCACGTTCCGAGCGACATCTCTATGTGCTTGGCATTGAACTCGCGATCCAAACGAGCACCAAAGGCAATTAAAACATTTTTTTTTTGGTGCGAAAAAGTCAAAAATGTCAACTGATTTTGTGTGAAGAAAAACCATGTGATATGCAACGTCCTCGCAGTTAATTTCGGTGACACAAACTGTGCAAAGTAATTTCAATTTATTTTCCATCACAAATTCACCAAATACAAATAATAAATCGGTTTTTGTTCAATTTACACGGTATATCTTTATCGAGCGTAAAATGACAGACGTCACAACAAATGATTCCGTATTCAAACTTCAAACAACTAACATTCTACACAAACTTTTTGTTCTAATTTTCATGAGCACATAGAGATGGCGCCATCATGCAGTTTTTTACATTATTTGCCATTGTAAGTGATGGTAGATAAAATTACCACGCTGGTTAAAAACAAAAGCAGATTCAATTGTACAAATTCATGGCTTTTGCGACGCCAGCGGGAAAGCGTATGACGCATGTGTGTATGTTAGAGCAGTAAATGATCATGGTGAAATTACAGTGACACTTTTGGTAGCAAAAACAAAAAATTCTCCGGATCACACAATCCCAAAATTAGAGCTGTGCAGTGCAAATTTGTTAGCGAATTTAGTGAAAATGGTCTGCAAAACAGCGCAGTTAAACATTGAAAAAATATTTTTGTGGAGTGATTCAAAAGTTGCATTAGCATGGATTGCGAACGATCCACGTCGATATAAAAAATTCGTTGCAACAAGAATAAGCAATATACAAAAATTGAAAAATGTAACGTGGTGTCACATTCCTGGTAAAATGAATCCAGCAGATTGTGCGTCACGAGGAATTTTCGGTGACGAATTAAAAAAACATACGTTGTGGTGGTCAGGTCCAGAATTTTTAAAGCAATCAATTGACTACGAAAACTATGCAAACACCGAGCATAGTACAGACATCGAAATGAAATCAAATGTCAATACATTGATCGCAACACAATGTGAAAATATTTTACCGCGCGTATCGTGTTTGAAAAAGCTTCAGCGAATAATTGTTTATGTAACTCGCTTTATTAACTGCATAAAGAAGCAAAATGTAAACAAAGGTCCAATTACAGCGATAGAAGTGGAACACGCAATGTTGAAAATCGTAAAAATAGCACAAAGTGATTTTTATCAAGAAGAAATAAATGCGTTGCAATCGAATAAAAATATAAAAAAAGCAAGTTCGATTATCAGTTTAAGTAGAATGTAATGCACTTCGCACCGCCATTTTGGTATCAAATTACCAAAATGGTGGTGCGAAGTGCATTGTCAAATTTGACAGATGATATGACAGTTGGTACCTTCCATTGACATAACCAAACAATATGTAATTTCACATAATCACATTTTCTAGTGAGAGAGAGAGAGAATAAAAACACCACAGAATACTTGAATGGTAGATTTATTGTTGAAATTTCATTCACAGATTTTTATATTTTCGAAAATCTTCTATCGAAGCATCGGATGGGTTAATTTTAAAAAATTCACATGCATTTATAAATTCATCTCGTTCGTCTTCCTCTTCTTCTTCGTTTTCGCTCTCTTCATAATCTTCTTCATTGTCTTCTTCTTCTTCTTCTGCTGCTTCTTTTGATTCACTCTCCTCATTGTTCTCTTCTTCTTCACTTTCCCACTCTAGAGTTTTATGCCTTAGTTCATCAATCATGTCATTTACGGTTTTTTGTGCCTAAGAAACAGCAAAAGAAGTAGTTTTCCGTCAAATCAATATATAAATAGAAAATTGATCTATTTTACCTGTGGTTCCGTCAGGGATTCACAATTCTTATAGTCATCATCTTCGACTGATTTTCTTATTTTTTTACGTAGAATTTCATTTTTATCTCCTTCAACACATCGCTTTGACATATTTGTTGAATATAATAGAAAATACACTACAAAATGACTTGAAAACGAAAACTGGACACTTGTCTTCTAGAGCGAACAAGAATATACTACATGTTGCGAATGAATTTCAAAACTAATTTACATTATTCGATAAAATATGATGACTTGCATCACGTGGCGTGTCTCCAATTTCACGTTCATTATGTGACGTTGATTCGATTCTATTAACTTGAATTGGCTTTCTCCTTGTATTTCAAATCCACTGTAATGATTGTACTCTATTATCACTTGAATCAATTATATTATCTTGTATCTTTCTTCGTCTTGACGAAAATTCAAACACTAGATCTTCTATTACAAGTGAAGATTCTCCTGTTGTGGATGATATGGTCCAATCTTGGGTATCATCCAACAATCTACGTATAATTGCACTTCGGCGACTCATGATGTCAAATTAATTAAAAGACAATTCACAAAAAACGGAAACGGAAACGGTACAGCACATGACATCTGGGCGTACATCACGTGAACTATTTTTTCTAATTTCACGTGACAGTATATTCATAAGCAAGAGGTTATTGTCACCTGAAGTATGTGAAAGATTTCAAAATATCATGCAATGTTCAAAGTCAATATTTTATGCAAAGTTGTGTAAATTCCACGTATCAGTATATTCATAAGCAAGAGGTTATTGGTATCTGAACAAGTAAAGTTCAAAGTCGATATTTTATGCAATGTTGTGAAAATTCCAATCATTCAACTAACCTCACTACAGTATGGAAAATTCATGTTTATTCATGTTTGTTCATAAACAAAAAATGTGAGTTTATTGACTTCTATAGAATGTGAAAGATTTCAAAATATCATGCAAATTTCGAAGTCAGAATTTTACAATGTTTATTAATGACAATTCATTCTAATTTCACCATAGTTGCAAAAATGACAGTTAAATGGTGTCACCCATACACAGCAATTCTGGCTGGTCCAACATCATGTGGAAAATCAACATTTGTAAAAAAATTTTTAAGGCATATAAAAGAAATGAGTGATACTGATTTTTATGAAACAATATATTGCTTACCTGATGACCAACCAATAGATAACTTTTTTTCAAGATTCAAAGTAATTAGAGGTGTACCAGAGTTAACCCTTTTCAACGATCTAAAACCAAGACTTTTGATTATTGACGATTTAATGAGGGAAACAAATTCAGATGTAGTAGACTTGTTTACAAAGGGATCTCATCATTTCAACGTGAGCATAATGTATATAACACAGAATATTTTTAATCAAGGAAAAGGACGACGTACGATTTCACTTAATGCACACTATATTGTTGCATTCAAAAATCCAAGAGATCGTGTTCAAATTCAAACGTTATCAAGACAAGTATGTCCGGAAAACAGTCGATACATTCACGAGGCATATAAAGACGCAACAGAAGTTCCTTTTGGTTATTTAGTATTTGATTTGAAGCAGTCAACACCTGATTTACACAGATATCGAACAAATATTTTTCCGTCAGATGTACCACAAGATATTGTGTATATACCGAAAAAGACATAATGAGTGAATGTGTACTTAAGCAATTGGCATTATTAAAGGTTTTATCTACTTCTTCGCCCAAACTCAGACGAAAGATACTAGAAAGTGGAAGTTTACAGCTAATAAAAGCCATTGTTGAATGCATAGAAAATGTTTTGAAAGGGAACATAACTTTGGAACAGAAGTGCTTTGAAAACTTAAAAAAGCATAAGGCTATACTCCGAAAAGTGACTAAATCGCCAAAAAAATTGATCAATAAGAGGCAAATCATCATACAAAACGGTGGTGGATTTCTACCAGCACTTCTTATTCCAGTTCTCTCTATTCTAGCTGAAAAAATTTTACGTTGAAACATGAAGTATGCAAAAAAGATGAAATTAGTTGAAGTAGATGACATTTCGATTCCCCAGTGTTCAAACAACTTTCAAACTGATGATGAAAATTACTTAAAACTTCGTGTTCTGTCAACATTAGATGATGTTATGAATAGTATATTAAAATTATCTAACATATCTGATGGAGACAAATGGGGAATGTATAATCAAGCATTGTATAGATACTTAAATCATGCAAAAATAGTAGGACAGAGAACTCCATATAGTTCTCCACAACCAGAGAGGAAATCAAATACATTAGACAGTCCTAGTTCTTTAAATTCCTCATTCAACTTTTCACTTCCACAAAATGAAAACTTCAATCAGTACGATGATATGAGTGGTATCGAGCCAATGAGAGATTCGCTAGACAGTATTTCACAACCAGTTGTAAGAAAATTCTTTGAAAGAGCCCGAATTGGTAACAACAATATATCAGAATTATCGACAAAGCCAAGAATGCAGCAAAATAAAGTTAAGCGAATAAAGAAACCGCAGAAAAGTAGAAGATCACAACCATATCAAACAAGATCAAGAATAAAAGCAGTCAAGAGACCAGCAGAAACTTCGATATCAAATAATATTTCACAAATTAGACCATGTAAGGTAATACTTCGTGATTTGAATTGGGAACCAACTTCGTCTCGTTAGGTTAAATTAAAAAATCAGTGTATGTTTGATCATTGAATAATAAACATGTGTAATAAAAATCAAGAACTGAGCTCTGTTTTATTTAAAACTTATTATGACCCATTATCTACAGTAGCCTTTTCATCATGTGATAGACTTTATAATTACATAAAAAAGAAAGGTATTCGTGCGACGCGGCAAGAAGTTTATGTTTGGCTAAAATCACAATCAACGTATACTCTTCATAAGGATAGACGTATAACATTTAAACGAAACCATTATAATATTACAAATATTGATGATTTGTGGGAAATGGATTTAATCGATATGCAGAACTATTCTAGACAAAATAAGGGACACAAATACATATTAGCTGTAATTGACTGCTTCAGTAAATTTGCATGGTGTATTCCCATTAAACGAAAAACACCTGATGAGATTGTAAGAGGATTTGATGAGATATTCTCAACAACTAATAGGAAACCAATAAAAATTCAATCGGATAAAGGACGTGAATTCGTAAATAGGAATGTAAAAAACTATTTTTCTGAAAAGAAAATTCAATTTTTTACAACACGAGATCCTACAACAAAAGCAGCTATTTGTGAGCGATTTATAAGAACTGAAGATAGATTTTCATAGAAGTGTAACATTTTCATAGAAGTGAAAAGATTTCCATTTTGTTAATTTGAAATTATAAGTTATTGTGAAAATCAAAGAAAAATTCATAGAAAAAATGGGTTCCTTCACGGAACGAAGAGAATAAAAACGCAGAAACACTAAAATGCAGAAAAATAAACGCAGAAAAAATAACACAGAAAAAAAATCGCAGAAGAAAAAACGCAGAAAAAATAAACGCAGAAATCAAAAATGCAGAAAAATAAACGCAGAAAACAAAAACGCAGAAAAATAAACGCAGAAAACCAAAAATGCAGCAAAATAAACGCAGAAAAACAAAAATGCAGAAAAAACGCAGAAAAATGTAAAATAGATAGATAAACCGTGATGGTTGACCTCAATAGCAGTGTTAAATATTGTTACACTGAGATGTACATGTCAGTCGAGATCTCTTTTTAAATTCCTAAGATTTTTAAGACAAAAATATTTTTGTTCAGTTTATCAAAAAAAGAAACATCTGTCGAGATGAAGAACGAATGACGGAAACAAAATTTGAAACACAAAAATTCTGATATCAATTTGGTGATGAAAATAGTTGGTAGATATTTTTTCTGTGTATTGTGAATTAAAACGAATATACATTTATATATTTGGAACGTTGATTACACTTAAAGTAAAATGAAGAGTCTTACAGGAGTAAGACGAACTTTTCCGCACGGTGGAAGATGCGTATTTTATTAAGCTAGTTCAAAAT
>NW_022199561.1:0-5315 GCF_009176525.2 Contarinia nasturtii | reverse complement strand
TTGAGATTTGCTTGAAGTGGTTTTTGGAAGCACCAGCAGCCAATCCATTTCGTGGTGCGCATATTGTAAAGCTGCAGGTAAAATGTGAGCAAAACATTAAGCTAAGTACGAACATAGAACCACAATTGATGGTTGAGAGTCTACTCTAAATTTTTCAATAAAACTTGACGAACACATCGATTGCGGTATCCAACGGTATACAGTGAAAATCTAAACTAAGGAACTCATTAGATGCTGGTTGATCTATACGAAATGTAATATAAGTCAAGTCTCCAAATTACAGCTCCAATCATTTTGAAGCAAGAAGGCAGAGAGAAAAAAAACATATTGTCAAGTCGTGACTTGTGATTGTAATTTTTATTTTATTATTATTTTGGTTTATGTATAACCATCGTCTCGATCAATGCTCGCGTCTCGCAAAAAAAACGAACGCCCGCTCGACACTATAACTCATTTTCTTGCGCGCCCAATTTTATTTTCCATGAAGCCAAAATGCCATTTCTTTCATTTAAACGGTATTAAGAGATCCAACAAAATGAATTTTAATTCCTCGATCGCGACCACGACCAATCAAAGTCATTGATCTCTTGAGCATTTGTCAATAAAACGTACAAGAGTAATTAACTGAATTAAGAATGAAGAGGAAAAAACACGACGTACAATGAGCTCTTGTAGTTTCGGAGAAAAAAATGCATCAATAATAAATGGATTTAATTCTGACAAACTGATGACTTGAAACAAATCTATGTGTATAAATAAATACACTTAAATTTCGTGTTAAAACAAATTCATCTTTCTTGTGTACGATTTTTTCATTCTCTCTCTCAGAGAAAGACGGTTTCTCTCGATACAATATCAAGAAACAATGATTCAGTTTACGTTTTGATATGAAAATTGCTTGATGAGTGGTTTGGTTCACAGCTTTCGGCATCATCGCCAAAATTGAAATGGGAACCAAACGTATGGGAACAAAATTGAGACGAAATAAAAAAAGAAGAAGTGAAGTGCCCGCACGCATACAAAATCAATTCGATCACAAAGAACGAACGAGAAGAAATGAACGAAAAAAAAAGATGAAACGATTTTCGATAAGCAACGACGACGAAAACGTTGGAAACACTTTACCGTATCGAAAATTCAACTCTATCTCATCAAAGTCGTGTGTTGATTGTGCACGAATGGAAAATGAGTGTTTGTGTCCGATTTTAATAGGCATGTTCAACGCTGCGATTGTGTTACTTATATCGTTATTATTATCGCACCTGATCGAATTGGTGTAGAGAGAGAATGCACCGAAAAAATTCCTACACACCAGCACACACAGGTGTGGTATTTTTGCTCCGGATTTTTCGTTTCTCATTGTTTTTCTCTCTCTTTTTGTTGTTTTTGTTTTTTTCTTTTTTTTTGACGAAGAGCATTACTCTGGAATGATTGACTGTAATGGTGAGATAGTTGAAGAATGAGAATGGAAAAGACAAAAAGCAGATATAAAACAAAGCCATAGGACCTCTTGAAGGAACGACTCAACAAAAAGGGAATGAGAAAATTGGTGAACAGGAATTTTTTTTGTTGTTGTACGCTCTTTTTTCGCTACTTCTTCGCATTGAACCTGTTGTATTCAACCTTGACGCTGTACAATTCATATGTGTTCTTACTTTTCCGCACACACATAGTGTGAAAGGGGAAAGTATTGTAATGGGTCAAAATTTACGACATCTCAAAAACATGTTTTCTGGACGTTTCTGAGGTCAGAGAACCCGAATCAGGCCGTTTTGAGCATGGTTGTTGTGGGTCTGTTCCACGTCGTACGTCGTACGTCGTACGTCGTACGTCGTACGTCGTACGTTGTCCGCCGTACGCAAAATTTGTCCATCGATTATCTCACCCCCCAGAAAAGTTATTTAAAATCTGACTTCACGGGATGATTGGGGGTCCCGAGGAATAGAAATCATTAGATTTTGAGCGATTTTGGTTGATGGAAAAAAATTTCATGCCTGGAGTGATACCTATGAAAAAGAGTCCAATTTTCGTCCAAAAGTCATACTTAATGTAGACTTAAACACTCAAAAATATGTAATGGGGGGTTTTTTGGCACGAGAAAACCGAATCCGAGGTTAGTTTTGAGATACAATCAATTTTTGATACAGTTTCCTTGGAAAAATCACAAAAAAATTGAATTTTTGTATGGGAGCCATGCCTGTTTGCTACTTTAATGACGCGAAACTTTGCACAGACTATTTTTTACACAAAATAATAACATTCTGAAAGTTTGAAGAAATTTCAATCAAAATTAGGGGTAACTCCTATACAAAATTTACAATTTTTGGCTCAAAAACGAATATTTTGTATGGGAGGTACTCTTAATTTTGGTTGAAATTTCTCCAAACCCTCCGAATGTTATTTTTTGGTGAAAGAAATAACCTGTACAAAGTTTCATGCCATTAAGGTAGCATACAGACATGGCTCCCATACAAAAATCCAAATTTTTTGTAACTTTAGTTATGAAAAGTGTTTCAAAAATAATTTTTATGGCAAAATTAACGTCAGACATTTTTTTTATAGTGTTTTGTTTGAAAATAGAATACTTTCAAATGCCGCACAAATGGGTTCATCATGAAAGTGTTAAAAATCTTTTCTCGGGTACTTCTGCTATTAAATTAAAGAATATTTCGTTGCCAAAGTTGAAACATATTTTTTGGTTTCGAACTTTACGACGCTTGAAAGGCTTGAAAAATCGAACAAATATTATTTTGAACTTTCTTAATAAAATACGCAACTACCACCGTGCGGAAAAGTTCGTCTTACTCCCGTAAGACTCTTTATTTCTTTTTCGTTTTGAAAAAAGAAAACATCAACTGAACGGAAAGCAAATTGAATTGACAACGAAATGAAAAGCAAGCGCAAAAATGATCAAGCAAAAAAGTGGCAATTTTATGCGCTTACGAGTGAAAGAACCAATAAATCTACCGTATGGAAATAGAGACATCACACATATACCGAATCAATTTTTCGAAATGCACCACAAGAGATGGATATGCTTCACAATGCAAAAAGCAACTATAATTCAATTTGTGAGGCGACAAAAATGTGTATGACACGATGACTTTGATGGTTTTTCGATTTTTTTTTCTCCTTTTACATTTCAAAATGGATGATGAAATTGAATTTGACATGCGAGATCGTTAGGTAGAAAGTGACATACGTTTTGTTTACATCTTTAAAATTGAAAGAAAATTAATTGCGATAAAATTGGTGCATTTCGTGAGGTGTTGCCTTTCATTCCGCAACAAAATCACAGCATAATATGATGGGTGATCGCTCATCCATTGTCTTTTTTTTCTTGCAGCCGTTGATTTTCGTCAATTTTTGAACTGCGAATGCAATGCCATTTATTTGATTTTTGTTCATTGATCCAATTTTATGGCTCTATTGTCGAATTTGTTCTTTATCCGAATGAAATGCTTTGGCTGAAAGAAGATAATTGCCATTGAATTTGCCGTTACAAAAGGAAATAAAACTGAACAATTGTTGCAATAGGAAATGAATTTTCATTATTAAATCAGCTCTTTGCTTTGATTTATCAATGTGTATTGCTTTTTTTGTTCCGATTTGTTTCTTTGAACATACACCTTTCAAATGAGCATCAATGGAACAAGTGTGCTATTTATCGATACATTTTTGTTTCTCCTTACAAATGGCTTCTATTCAGTGCATTGTACATTTACTAAATACTTCTTCCGATTTGTTTCCCTTATTTTCGCTCAATACCACAGCGGAATAAAAGGAACCTCATCATCATTTGTCGGTGTGCAAACATAGTCAGCTCAAACATTTCAAATGTTACATTTGCAACTGAAAAATTCACACAAAACTGCAAACAAGAGAGAGATGCCAAAGAAATCTGAAACCGAGTTGGATAAAACGCATCACACAGGTATACAGATAATAATAATTTGTTATTTGGTTGAGTTTTCGTTTTTCAGTTAATAAAAATACAATGTTTCAACATCAAAATAGTGAGCTTAAGTTCTTCTGTTGTTTACTCTCTTTACTTTGTTGGTTATTGTATCGTTCTTTTTTTAAGCATTCAGCCGGATGTTGCCGGAGAGCATGACATGAAAGATATATACAACATATTCGATTGTATGTGCGTGCGCTCGTGTGTGTGTTACTTTGTAAGGATATAGTAGGAAGGAAGTGTAATTCTTATGTAAATTTCGAACATTACTGTTGAACTCATCACATTCAACATGTTCTCTTCAAAACGAATCTTTTCTTTTTGCTGTTTTCATTGTCAAGTACACAAATGAACTTAAATGAATGTTCAATCTTCAGCACATACGCAAATGTAGCATTTGTGAAATGAAAAAGAAAACATAAAACTTGAAAGAAATCGCACGGACAAAAGAAACTTTATTCTAAAGAAATTGCAAAAGCATAATAGTGACAATTTGGTCAATGCAAAAAGATAAAAATTTATTGAAATTCGAAAGATGGGAAATCAGGTTTCCCAACTGTCACTAAGCACTTTGCTTATTCGATGGTATTTGCTCTGGAAAAGATCCATAGCACTTGGGAGGTTCATGTCACCGGTCACATCAGCGGCCACTTTTTTGTTATTTCAAACCAAAAGTTGATGGATCCCGTAGCGTTTTTATTCCGATAAATAAAGAAAAACCTTCAATTGTGCCTGAATGTATGTTTGACTTCAAATAAAATTGTAACGGCGGAACTGAAATCATTAAATCTACCACACAGGTCAAATCATTTCAATTTGAAAAATGAAAAAAAAAAAATGCTTTGCCGCTGTGAGAACTTATTCCCGTAAATTTGTGGATTATTATAAAGCATTTCAAAAATGAAATTATCTCAAAATATCAACGTCAAGGAAGTGGTATTCATTCAATGCCTCAATGTTTATTTTTCAAAAGAGTTAAAATTCAATTGGCTAGTTAAGAAATTTTCCGTGCACTGTGCAGCATTGGGTTCACGTGTGTGTGCGCGCGAGCGAAAAAAAAATGGTGCAGTTGGGGCTTGTTAAAGTTGGATTCCGTATGAAACCTTTCGGCAATATACACAAAAAGTAGTAAAAACTACTGTTGCTATAAAAGTGGAAATAGACATCGATCGTACGAACGGTGAACTGTTGCTATCGCACGACATGATGAACTTTATGTTGATCGTTGCATACATTCAGAACAGTTGCTTTTCTCTCTATCCATTTAATTTGGCCAAAGCCAGCGTGTGCTGCGAGCCTTCAGCTCAAAGTAACGGTCGAGCAAGTGAGAGAGATTCGTCCAAAATCATCACAGAAA
>NW_022199560.1:0-1242 GCF_009176525.2 Contarinia nasturtii | reverse complement strand
AAGTCTTGAAATTACATGTATTTTACGAATTTCGTTAAGCCAGACCTCTTAAAAAATTGACCCGCCCTAATAAACACATATATATCTCGTGCATGTAAACCATTCGATCAAGTTATACTTTTTTCACTCCATTTTTTAGACGAAATGAAAATATACATATCTATAGAGAATGAAAAATATATTTTACCGTAATATGTTTGGCATTTTTTTCGAACATTTTAATAATGATAATAAAAAACTAAACAGAAAAATGAAAACGCTTTTACGTACACCTAATCATTTATAAGGCAATATTTGGGTGTTTTTTAAAATTAAATGTTTGTGCCTTTTATACGAGACAGATACTTTCCGATTCTCTCTCTCTCTAACTCTTTTTTATCGTTCGAATAATTTTGTTGTATCAATTTAGTATGTGATCATAATCTGATCGAGTGGTTTTCGTTGAAGGTCTGGCACAAGACAATCATCAGAAGAATAACCGACTGGTAAGAGAACAAGTAGCTTTTCATTTTGAGGACGATTCAGTAAGTTTTTAATGGCTGGACCGCAATTCAGTGGTGTAGTCACCTAGAGAATTTAACATGGAATATGATATGAATATTTTCTTCGTGGAGATGAGCAATTTTCCTCACCAATGAATTCAATCCGGCGGCATTTAGTGCACATAACAATATGCCAGTTGCAATCGATACGGAGATTTCATTGTAATAATGTCGTTGTTTCGTTGCATCTGAACGAATTCCTAATAGATACAAATAGATTGTATGCTTAATGAAAAAGATATGAACGTGATGTGTGTTTACCATAAACTTGTTTGAATACGCATATTATGAATGGTGCATCAGTTAGATATTCCTTTATAAAGTCGGTTTTGAGAGGCCGTAAATCAGCTGTCCATTGTCTTGACATACGTTGTTTGTAGTTCAAGTATTCTTCGGTTTCGATAATTTCACGAATTTTGCGCTTAATTTGTGCATCTTGAATTACACAAAACGTCCATGGTTCGGTATGAGCCCCGCTGGGCGAAGTACCTTTAATAAATTAATAGAAATGTTTTAATTCATGTTTGGTTGATTTTCGTTCTTAAATTTTAACGTATTTTATTATTAGCGTCTTGAGTTTAACCTTTCTTTTGAACACAATCTATTTATTGACTTGATCGAATCCTAAAAATAAATCACCTGCTGTCAAGATGCACTTTTTAATGACTCCAATGTCGACTGGTTTATTTTTATTAAATTT
>NW_022199559.1:0-8065 GCF_009176525.2 Contarinia nasturtii | reverse complement strand
CACATGCAGCGCCATCTAGCGATCATTTTAGAAATTTTTTCCAATCTCTCGTACCCAAAAACCCCCCAATACCAGTTTTCATACCGATCGAATGAAAAAAATCGAAACTCCAAAATGTCACTCCAAGGGGTAGGTTCGAAGCCGATTATCTTGTGAACTTCGAATTGATCGGTCAAAACCGTTGGCACCATTGGATTCCTTGGGTCCGAATTATGTAAGATCGGTGGTAAAACCAAACAATCAGCGCAAAAACTTGCCCAGAAAAGTTGATTTAAAAAAATGAAAAAAAAATTCGGTCGCTCCACTTCGGACCGTTAAAATTTTTTGACACACCCACATAAATTTGGAATCTAAAAATGTGCATACCGGACCAAAATTGAATGCTCTTTCGATTTCTGGCATAAAAAAGATAGGTTTATCACATGTTTTTTCGAGATAAATTACGATTTTCCTCGATTTTCGATGATTTTTTTCACTTTTGGTCAACCCACTTTGACCGTCTCCACTGAAACTTTTTTTGAATTTTTTTTGTGGTATTCTTAAGAGGGCCGAGAGATCTTTCGAACAAGACAATAATGAAAAATTGCTTTTGAAAAACACCGCTGTGGTGACCGTCCGTGGAAATGAATCAGAGCACAGAAAATTATGACCCTAAGGGGCCGAGGACTGTAACCCCACCAAAACAGCCGATTTGGGAAAAGTGCTCATACACTTTTTTACTCCTCTTGAGCTGACAAATCTGTGGTAGAGAGATTAGCATGGATCTGTGAAACACCCTGTATAGAGTGACGCAAATATACATATATTTCATATGTATGTTGGTATTGCGTCACTTGGGGGACTGCCGTTCAAGTGATAAAAGGAGTATTATTGGTACCGAATAGCAATGCTATGCAAGTGTTTTAAGAAACAAAAGTTTGACCTTTTTTTTATTGAAATGTTGAAATGACTGATAGTGCATTTCTAAAAAGCCTATAAATAATGCACTTTGTCATAGCGCCATCTATATCAAAAACAAATGGTGTTGCCTGTTTGAGTTTATAGTGCTTCAATTGATACAATACAGCTTAAATGTGTCAAAAAATATGTTTACTAAGTGAGAAATTTCGAAGAACATCCAATCATCAAATTGAGTATTAGTGTCGAGTTTCAAAAAAAAACGGTTTAGATTTTGTGTTTGCTTGAAAAATAATTCAAATTAGAATTTAAAAAGAAATGTCCAAACGACGTGGTAAGTATTGGAATATTGCTTAAAAGTATAATAAATGATATTTGTTGACCGGTGAATTCACTAAATTTTATGATATGTATTGAAACACCAGAAATTAAAACAATGAACACAATCGATATCTGCTGCTTCGAAGTCGAGAAGGCTGGTGGCTAGATATTCGATCGGGTAGTGTTTCATTGTGAACGATGATGTACAAAAATGTTGTGATAATTTCAGTCTGTGATCAGACGGTGAATGAATAAATAAATACATATAAAATGTTTAAAATGGCCGATTGTTTATTTCTAGCAAATGAAGTTGTTGTGGCTCGTGGCCGCTTAAAGGGAGCATTGCAAGAGCTTGCAAATGTAAATGACGATGATGATGATTTGGATGCAAGTAAACCAAGCCGTGGACGTCCACCAAAACGTGCAAAAAAAGAGACGACACTACCACCACAGCCGCAAATCCAACATAGTTTCATTATGAAATTGTTCGATCGTTGCGTTGACCTTGCCAAATACAATGAACATACTGCACTTTATCCCATTTGTCGGGCTTGGATGTTAAATCAACCTCGATCTAATGCGATTATCAAGTAAGTTTCAATTTAAAAAAAAGAGCACAAAAATAGCTTTTTTCGAATTATTCTTTTCTAAAGTGTTCAACTTTTTTCTTCAGCTACAAAACCAAAAACGAAATTTCAGTCGTAAAACGCGAAGAGAATGATGATCTTTTGGAGGACATTAAAGCCGAACGAATAACTGAAATCAGCGACTTACCACCATGTAAAGATGTTGACATTTCACGAATACCATTGCCATTGTCATTTCAAAAAAATAGCAACAGCACAGAGGACGTGGATAAAGTATGTTAGATTTGTAGATTTTTCTGAAGAGTTTCACAACATTATCGATTTGATGGAAAACAAAAATTAATAATTCGGAAATATTTGTGTTTTCAATAGGGCTTTGAAGGACCAAAACATGATCGTGATGTGTTGTTAACGTCATGGAAAGAGCGTTGGTGCCAAGTACGTAAAAAATGGCTGGATCATACAAAGGATTATGAAGAGAAAAATTACGGTGTCAATATGGCCATTTTAAAGGCATTATACAAAAAATAATTCATTTACCATCATAATTTAAATCGTCATCTTCATCTTTTTATTGCCAATTTCTTATAAGAGCAAACAAATTTGTAATGTTTTTAGTACATTCTAACCTTGAAAAATGCTCATTCTGGTGGTCATTTTCGTGTCAAATGGAACGGAGATTATATGCATAGTTTTCACGAATTCCAATGGAATGGATCCACTTGTTTCTTTCACTTCCAATAATATTTCATTTGACAACATAATGTGAACACAACCCAATACATTAAGTTTTAAATTGAAAATCTAAACCTTACGCTCAAATAAAAGAATAAACAATTTATGCGGAAAGATATTTGCGTAATTTAATTTAGAACTCTGCAGAAGAACTCTTTTATACGTCATTTATTGCATTTAATTTTCTTTATTTGTGGAATTATTATTTTGAATTTTCGAAATGCAACTGACATCTTTCTGACATTTTTCTATTCGCGCGGTGTATATGTGTCAAACCAAATCCAAAGATATTCATTTATATGTATTAAAAATGTGCTCGCATCGTGTGACAGTATTGTTAGTATAAGCAACTATCGCACCAACCGATTTTGTTTACAATAAAACTTTGTTTTGTTTTCAATAGGATTTCTTGAGAATTATATGAGAGTGTTTGAAGCGTGGTTTGGGCGATCAATTGGTTTTATTGTCATTTCAAAAACGATTTTGTGTGTTCGGAATGCTGTTCCCTGTGGAATGGATATATTCACAGTTGGTTTTGTGACTGTCTTTGTTTTAATTTCGAATTAACAGAGTGTTGATAAAATCTACTGTGAATATTCCAACAACATTTCGATCGGCAAAATATTTGATGTCACATTGGAAATAAATTTCATCATTCGATTTAGAATACAGGGTCACTTTGTTGAGGTAAGAGGTGATATTTATAATGCGTTCTTCATTACTGTTTCATTTGATTTGTGATAAAAGTGTTTATATCTTATTGTGTTTGTGATCTATGCTATATTTGGTGCATTTTTTTCTTTCAGTTTTGTACAATAGTTCTGTCACGATGAGAAGAAAGAGAGCCAAGAATGGGCGCAGTACGTCGTGGAAGATGACTCTAAATCAAGTGCTGCGGGAAGGGTATCGTGCACCATTCATCGATCAGGTCACATACTGGTGCCTTTCGGCCACAATGATTACGACTCTTGCGTCATTAGTGTTTTTGTTCAAAGCAAACAAAGCCTTTGACGATGAAAATGCTCGATTTTTGAAAGGTGAATCCGATGAATACACGAATGATCAATTCAATAAATACGTGAATAGTGTAATTTGTAAATGTTTCAACTCGGTATTACAAGAAAATTACCACAAATTACCACTTGCTTTTCGCTAGGGGGTAGACACTTGGAATAGGAATAGACTTTTATTGTAAAGATTCGAGAAATTGCAATGAAATAGTAACGTCTGTGAATGGATTCGCGTGGAATAGCGATACAGAGCATGGAATAGCAAAAATTGTTTCACTTCAAATCCATTTGACATTTCTTTTGACGTTTATTGATGGATTTGTGGAATAGTGCGGAATAGCAGAATTAGCATTTTTGACGGAAACAGTGCATGGAATAGGAAAAATAGTTTCGATTTCACATTTGTGTTTTTGGATTAGTGGAATAGCTAGATTAGTAATTTATATAGTGGATTCGGAATTTATTTTTTATGTCTCCCCCTAACATATGTCCACAAAGTTTTGGCAGTAAATTCAGGCGTTTATTGCGCCACATAAACAAAATCAAAAATATCAACCAATGCACACGGCACGTTTATCAGTACCTCGGGACTACTATCAAACTCAATTCGATGAAATACATCCATTCGCGGAGACGTACAAATTGGATTTACGAAAAAGTGTCTCAAATGGTTGTGGCGGCTAAGTTCAAAACAAATTTCGCATGTGTCTAAAGATGAACCCATCTGCCTACGAACCATATATTCATGGACTTAGTACACAGCAATGAAACGACAACAACAATAACACATATTTTTACTGTCAAAATTTTGATGTCAAATGGTGTCGACATTGGTGACGGTATTTTGAAACAGACTGTGTAATCCATATTCATCGTATATGATCCTATGTAAAGTTCTATACTTGATCTAGTTCACATTGACGGTTCAAATCGGTTATGTCCAATAGCGTGGATATGGACTGTGTGTTTCTTCTGTTACATGTACGTTGTAATGGACAAGTATAGTAACATGGCGTCGTTCAAATAAATTTAAAAATCCGTCCACTCGTGTCGACACCATCTAGCACGGTAGTAGGGATTTCATTGCTGTGACTTAGTGTGAAGACAAAGATTCTAGAGAAAGCAAAAAGTACGGTCGTATTCCCTATTTAAATGCTCCAACCCTCCAAAATTGTCATCAAGTACCGAAAACCGGGTTGGTCAAGCAAAAATTCGTTTTTGGTGATTTTTATGGTTACAGCACATCAAAATTTGAACCAAAACAATAGATTTAGACCCGGTCATTAGGAATCAGCAAAATAAGTAATGAAAAAATTCAATAGGGTGTCAAAAATTGGGTATTTACTTCACCTCATAGCATTTTGCACTGAAAAATTCATCATTTTGGACAGTGAAACATTCATCGCTATGTCGAACCACGAATCAAGTGCAAGTGGTTTCTTTTGCATTGATTATGTTAGGGCACTACTATATAAGGCTAGAGACGTCGACAAACCGAACTTTGATAAAGGCGTGTTTGTATGGTAGGATCTTCTTTGGAAGGTGTTTTAGAGCCAATATTCGAGAATTTGGTGCTGAAACGTAAGGTAAAACCTCCATTACATGCTCCATTATCAACCAATTGTTATTGGAATCGATAGAATTCATTGAGAACTATCTGATTTAACACAAAATTTTGGTTTGCAAGCAGAAAAAACCACAATAATGGCTCACTTCTTAAAATATGACATTTCCGTGAAAAAAGGACCATCTGTTTAACTTCACAAAAAGACACCAAATTAATTATTTCTCGTCTGTTTTTGGATGTAAGTTATAGGCGAAGGTCCAAAATACTTGAAACATGCAACAATTAGCGGGAAGGTTCGAGAGAAAGTTGAAAGAAATCGACATATTGGTCCGCCAAAGCATGATTTTGAAGGTTCGACGCATACTGAGAAAAATCGAAGACAATGGCCCGTTCAGTGTAAGGTGAATGTGCTATTCGTAGCCCATTAATGAAGGTTTATACCAATAAAAAAGAATTTAATATTGTATGTTTGTTGTTCAAATGGCGAAAATCTGAATTTACTGTCAAGACTTTATGGACATATGTTAGGCTTTTCGACGAACTGTGGAGCAAGCATGTCCTGAATTTCTTCCTCCAGAAAATTGGCCAGCTCACGAGGGCATGGGGAACGCATTCAATCATCTCATAACAAACGTTAAAAATAACATCAGTGTATGGGCATTCAGTCGCATCAAGAAATTTTTCACGCTAAAGCGCTATGAATTGAATTTGAATCGACAAGGAAACCTCATCACTGAATTGAATGTGAAACGTGCGATGAAGATCGTAATGTTCCAGAGTAGAGTCGAGAGAAACGCGAACATCGATCTTCTATTAAACGAAGGCAGCAGGCATTGGATTGCCTTCGTGATCGCTGGTTCCAAACCATCCCAATATTGACCGTCAACATATGCCCGATAATGGATAAATTTGCAACAACAAATGTTTGTTGGGATAAAGAAGCTAAAATAGTTGAATTTATGAAAACAAAAATGTGACGAGTATTTTTTAATTTTTTTTTCCATTTTCACTTTAAATTTCGATGTATTATTTTTACAATGAAAATTAGTAAACAAAAACCAATGTACAGACAATGTACAGATTGACAACAAAATTATATAAATTTAGAGCGAAAAGAGATTTCAAAGTGTATAATTATTGGATATTTTGTTTTTTTTTTACTCTATTTACGTTAACGAAAACACTGTGCGTCATTTTTCAACTTCAAATTTCTGACAGAAACGAGACCAGTCGGTTTTACATAATTCGGAGGCGCTGATTTCAATGGCATCATTCGTTTTCCCCCATCACGTCAGATTTTTCCACAATTTTCCTCCGAAGTTTCCCGGAAAACCCAAATTGGCTGTTTATACTCTAGTAACATTTTGAATTCATGCAATATCCCAGAGGGGTGACCTATCAGGCGTTGTAGAACCGTTCAAGTAAAGTCATGCCACACAATTCGTTTTAGAAAAAATTGAGTCATTTGAAAAAAAATGATTTGGTTATTCCCCTCTGAAGTCCACATTTTGAAGTAAAATTGGTATCCATTCAAACGCTCTGAAAATGAGTACTTGGGGGCTTTTTTGGCATGAAAAGACCGAATCTGACGCTTTTTTTGCTATAAAATTGGGTTTTATAGCCCCCAAATTATGTAAAACCGACTGGTCTCGTTTCTGTCAGATTTTGAGTGACACACAGTGAAATTGGGAAAATCTATAAGATTTGTGGAATGATGGCGCGACGATTTTTCGGATAATTTTTGAATGTCTCAAGGTACCATTTATGTGTGAGCCAAGCAGTTTCAATTTGATTTCCAATAACCCACAAGAATACCTAGGGGAGAATCATAAAAGAATAAATAGATATAATTTAAAGTAATCTTGCAAAAGACCGTGAATTTATGTATAGTTCAAGAGCAAATCAATGACCACACGTTTGCAACTAAATAGCTTGAATTTGAGATTTGGTAATAGTTGAGAACGTGATTCTGTGAAAGAAAAACAAAATACCCATATCCATGAAGTATTGCCGATTAGGATGACAGTAAGAGCCGTGTACATTAGAACTTCGAAGAACATGTGTGGCGATGAAACGAAATCAAAAAAACCACCTTGGGGCATAAGGTGTTTTTCAGTTATAACGTCACCTACAATGAAAAATTAAATAAATTGAATTAATTAACTCAATTCGAAATATTTCATAGTTCCAACGAAACTGTTTGTATTGTTCTAACTCAACGTGAGTGCATGGATTTTTCCATTACCTGAACGATTCTTCCTTAAATTGGCCAACATTAAATTGGCCCGAAGTTGTTGATACCATCCCAAGAAGAAGACGAACATCATCGATAGATTTCGTGGGTATACCTAAGGGGAGAATCACAAAGAAAATAATGAAAAATAATTAGTGAATAATAGAAAAATTGTAAGCGAAATTATTCCTAATGAATTGTGATGTCAGCATCAAGCAATTAATTAATAATATAAAATCTGTTCGTTCGTATAAATATTCTTTTGATTCGTGTTCGTTCGTATTCGCTAAGGTGGTTGGAATTCTCGTTCGCAAAAAAAATTCGATTCGTATTCGTTCGCGTTCGTTCGTTCGTAAAGATTTTTAAAAGACACATTTAAAAAAAAATCAAACAAAAATAATGAAAAATCAAAGAAAAAGCATCTACTATGAAATTCAAGCGTTTGTTCGCATTCGTTCGTAGAAAGAATTTTCCGATTCGCGTTCCTTCGTGTTCAGCGAGATGGCTTGATCGTTCGCATTCGTTCATAAACATTTTTTTGATTCGTGTTTGAACACGAACGAATACAGATACGAATGTTCGTAGCCATCTCTGAAATTCAGAGTCTGAATGCAAACTTATATTAAGGTATATACTTCAGAGCTGTCCACGAACACCAACGAATAAATTGTTCGTTCGTTTTCAGTGTTCTTTTATTTACATTTTGTTCGTTCGT
>NW_022199558.1:0-1059 GCF_009176525.2 Contarinia nasturtii | reverse complement strand
TTGCTGTACCTATAATACACTTCAAAGTCAATAATAATAACGAAACGCAAACCACTTTGTTCTTCATTTTATTCGATTTTATTTCGATGACTGTGTTAACTGTTCGATGGAAGTGACTGAACTGATTGTTGAGTCGTGGTCAGGAAATACATACATGCCCGACATGAATCCTAGGGGCTTATGACGAAAACAAATGCATCAAATTTTTGTACAAATGTGCGATGCGGTTAATGAATGATGCAAATGTATGTATTTTAAGCGCAAATCCAACAAATGTTGCGCAAATGTTGCGCAAATACGCAAATGTGTCACCTATACGCATTTTGTTTAATTTCTAGATAACTTGATGGAAATAACATACTTGTCACGCAGATAATTATTTTCAACTATAAAAAATTCAGAAATTTAATATTATTAACTTATTTTTTTTATTTTGGTGACCGAAATATTAAATTTTTGATAAAATAAAAATAATACAACTGCAAATGAATAACAAACCAACTTTTCACCTAGCTTTTCGCTGTCTAGTGGAGACGGTACTCAATTCGCCGCGCACTAGCCCGCGCAGTTGAGACGGTACTCAAATAAAACTTAAAAACAAATACAAAATATCTATCAAAATATTATATGAGCGCATATAAAAAAAACTAGAAAAAATCATATTATAAAAACATCTTGATTTATGTTTCACATGTCGGTGTGTTTTTTGCAGTCGGTCTTATTTTTTTGAAGCAATTGAATTCTCCCAGGAATTCTCTAGGTCTGTCTCATTTTTAAAATTTTGAGACCGACACACAATCGTGACCGATCACAATCATTCGCTTTTTTTACGTTTCTTATTTGAAAGCATTTCAGACCTAACCAACGCTAATTTTGAAAACAACCGATCGGTCTTATTTTTTCTGAGTCGGGCTCATAGTTTTTAAAAATGAAACCGACTTTGAGAATTGCTGGGATAAATTAATTATTTATGGCCCAATACTTTATAATAAATGATCACCATCATTATTCATTATTAAATACAAAATATAATAATGTAATAAAAATAAAACAAATATT
>NW_022199557.1:0-1575 GCF_009176525.2 Contarinia nasturtii | reverse complement strand
CCAGAGACGTAAATTCAAGTTTGAAATGTGTATTGGGGGTTTTTTTGACACGAGAAAACCGAAACCGGCGTTAGTTTTGAGATACAATCAAGTTTTAACAGAGTTTTTTTTTTTTTGAAAAAATCACAAAAATTGAATTTTTGTATGTGATCCATGATTTTAGGCTGTCGTAATGACGTGAAACTGTGTACAAGCTATTTTTTATACAAAAAAAATAACATTCTGAAAGTTTGAAATAATTTCAATCAAAATTAGGAGTACCTCCCATACAAATGTTTCGTTCTTGTGCCATGGGAAGTGTATGGGAAGTACCCCTACACATAAACATAGCAAATGTTAATTTCACCAAATTGGGAGAAATTTCAATCACAAATAGAGATACTCCCCATACAAAACTTTCGATTTTTGACTCAAAAACGGAAATTTTGTATGGGAGGTACCTTCAATTAGTATTAGAATTGCCTCAAACTTTCGGAATGTTATTTGTTTTGAAAGAAAATAGCCTGTTTACATATTTTTAATTATTTATGCGTCAATAGTCTATTAATTGGCCAAAAAACTTTACTGCTCTCAGAAATTAGAATTCGGTAGTTATTGCGTTTGAATTAGTACTGCACTACCAGTGAATGTTCAATATCTTTCGGAAAATAAAGATTCGTTTGGTAAAGAAAGAAATTTGGAAACGGATGTAAGCTAGGGGCAGAGCAGTACTAGAATAATAATTTTTGTTTAAAGTAATTCTATGTTGTGAGTAGTAATCCATATTATTCCGCAGTAATACACACTGGTGTAAATTCTAACAGCAGTGCAATGACGTTTCATGTGTACTACACATCGTTAAATTTGTTAGGAATAAAGAGATAGTCGTATATTGCGGATTGAAACAATTTATTCGATATTTATTAAATTAAATTCGATATTTTCCATTTTTTAACAATAAAATGTCTCATCCGAAATATACGACGATCGCTTTATGCCTAGCAAATTTCATACACAACTTACACATGAAACGTCATTGAACTGCTGTTAGAATTTACACAAGTGTGTATTACTGCGGATTAATATGGATTACTACTCACAACATGGAATTATTTAAATAAGAATGATTATTCTAGTCTTCTCCTTCTTCTTTTTATTTTTATTAGAAAGTAAAAAACCAAACGGATTCATTTTCAATACCATCGGTTTTAAGGTTCTTATTTATTTATAAAATTACATTCCAAGGGGCGGAGATGAGTGAGACTCAAACATGTGCTTCTTCTTCAAAACAATACATCACAGAAAGAAAGCTGAGTAGCGTGCGCATGTATTTGTGTTTGCACTGCTGATATGGCGTATACTTTTGATGTTTGTGAGCTAGGGGCTTAATTC
This sequence comes from Contarinia nasturtii, assembly GCF_009176525.2. NCBI lineage: Eukaryota > Metazoa > Arthropoda > Insecta > Diptera > Cecidomyiidae > Contarinia > Contarinia nasturtii. The sequence continues at coordinate 204 of NW_022199557.1, read as the reverse complement.
AAATCCCAAATAGAAGGATTTTTGTGAATTCCATGAATTTAATGAGTCTGAGAATTTTTGGAATAAATGTGAATCTCGGTATGCGCTTATATGTAAAATTGGTGGCGCCACTGGTATATTTGATGGAAAAAGAAGAACATGTTTGAGTCTCACTCGTTTATATGTAAATTACATAGGCATTTCCAGGCCATGTTACATTCAAAT
>NW_022199556.1:0-1026 GCF_009176525.2 Contarinia nasturtii | reverse complement strand
CGCCATCTGTTGACGTGGTTATTAATGTATGTAATTACAAAGACGGAATTGTTGGATGGTGTCTTAACTAAATGTTCATATCGCTTGTTTTCAACCACAACTCGCACAAAACCGTGAAAATATCGAAAATATCGAAATTGTAAAAGTGTCATTGTCAATAGGTTCTAGAGACTCTATACATCTGACTATCTGCCATAATCGTTATGGTTTATTCAATATATAGGTCCTCAATTAATATTAGGCTCATCAGATAGTGTTTGTAAATCGAAGAAAAAAATTTAATTATTTTTTTCATTTTTAGCAAATTTTCCTCATCGACATGGCAACTTTATATGAAACTCTCGGAGACTCGGTATAGAGCACAAAAAGTGAAAAAAAAACATTTTTTCTTCTCAATTCTAGAACACAGATAAGTCGTCTATATCATGTGTTGTGAACAGAACGTAAAGATTTGTCATCTCTGTCCCCCAAATCGTGCTTGGCAAATCTTTTTTCATGCTGTCTCGCTCACCCTTGCATTCACACTTGTTTACAATCGACATTCTACTAACACACAACTCACACTTGTATTTTGCTGTGCAAAATTGCAAATGGCGCGTATTAACTTCGACATCTTAATAGATAATAAACATACTACTACTCGCTATTAACATCGATCTTAATACTACTACTCATGTTATTATGCGTAGTATGATTGGTTGTTAATAGTTAATAGCATCCTAATAAAATATTATCATAATACAAAATGTATTAACATATCGGATTTGGCACATCTATAGCGGTAAAAAGATCACATTCACAAATTGGGCCGATGGTGAATAGGGTGCCTCGTTTTTAAAAAAATATTATGTACACCCCCATAACCTATGCGGGAGCATCCCAGGAGAACACCTGTAATGTTTTTTTCCCAAAAAAATGCAAGTAGAAATCGCGCATCGGACCCGTCGTTATTCTTTCGGCACTCTTGAATGCATTCGAATTTTTTTTTCAAATGATGTGAAAATTTGTATTGGGGAGTTTTTGGGT
>NW_022199555.1:0-3664 GCF_009176525.2 Contarinia nasturtii | reverse complement strand
TTGAATGATCGTAAAGTGAAGTTAAGCGATATAGCTGAGACCCTAAATATATCAAAGGAACGTGTTGGACATATCGTGTTACGATAGAAGGATTCACCCGAACAATCAAATGATATAAATATAAAAATTATTTTATTTTATTTTTATTATTCCAATTATTTTAAGAATAATCAATAATTAAACAATTTTTTGTATTATCATCGTTTTTAGTATTTCCATTTAAATTTATTTAATTCTTATTTACGATCATGCATGCAATGCAAATGTTCCGTTTGAGAGTTAAACGCACTCTGCTCAGTTATGACAAATGTAGGGTTAGACAAAATGTCAGTCAAAAACTGCTGGCTCACTCGTTATATGAAAAATTGATATGGTTCTTTTGTTCATTACAACTAATGACCCCAAATGGTCCATCATGAATTTTATTAAACTTGTCGTATGGCTGTATTTTTATTAAAAATTTGTCACCCATTTTGAAACTATTCATTTTGCCACATTTTGCCACTTTGAACTGTTTGTTTCTTAATTTAACTCTTTCTAACAGGGTTTTTGCCTCTTTATGGCACACTTGTAGACGGTTTCTGAGCTCAAAGATATACAGTATGTTTCATTATAGAGGCCGGTTGATTTAACCACAAAAAGTTTCAAATATCTTGAAAATATTTTTGGTGTCGCCAGATGACACTCTAAGCTAATGCGCCAATTAACATTGAAAGTTCTCAAATCACTACAGTGTTTGTTGTGCAACGAAAATATGGATTCGGAATATTTTCATAAGCGTTTTGAAGCGGTGTTTTTGCATTTACATCCAAAAGGACCAAAATGGTCAATAGTGAAGTTCGCAAAACACATTAAAAAGTCAAGAGAGTTCGTAACAAAGTGGATCCAGCAGTATAAGCACGAAAAAATTTTGAACGATCAGCCCAATTTTAAGCCAAACCGAGCCTCCTCGCCAAAGCAAGATAAGCGAATAGTTAAGTTGTTCGACGAAAATCCAGGTATGTCGTTAAGCCAAGGTGTTGAACGGCTACGCCATCTTAAAATAGAGGTCTCGCGTTCCACACTCAAGAAAAGATTGGATGTCGCCGGTGTTCATTATCGCCATTGACTGGGCAAAGCAAAATTCAACAAGAGATTGGAGCGAAGTTATATACACTGACGAGTCATTCTTTTGGCTGGTGAATAGCACTACCAATATCCCATGCCTAGTCTAGAGCCGAAAAGAGAGTGGTCGTTCGCACGGTAAAGCATCCGAAAAAGGTGCATGTTTATGGTTGCTTCTGTGAAGCTGGTTTTGGAAAGTTGACCATATTCACGGGCATTCTAAACGCCATGAGGATGAACCAACTTTATGCATCGACAGTGCTACCCACTGCCAAAAAGTTCTATGGCAACGGTAATTCGAATTGGCTTCTACTAGAAGATAATGATCCAAAACACAAGAGTCGTCTCTGCACCGCTTGGAAAAAGGAAAATAGAATAAAACAAATGGACTGGCCGCCACAGTCACCCGATTGCAATCAGATCGAAAATGTTTGGGCCATTATGAAGGCAAGTCTTCGTGGTAAAACACACCGCAATTTGAAGCAGCTCAGTTCATTCATTCAACGCCAGTGGAAAGATTTTCAACGCAAATATGCTGAAAATTTGAGCAAAAGTATGCCCAACAGATGTGCCCGTGTGATCGAGAAAGAAGGAGAATGGATTAAATATTAATTTTTGGCGCCGTAGCTTAGATACTAAATAAAATGTATATAAAATAATTTTGTAAAACTCTTGAGTTTTATTATAAAAAATCAACCTCCCTCTATAATGAAACATACTGTAACTGTCTAAGTTATAGACAGGATCAATTCGGGTTAGATCTAAGTTGATTATATTTGGTTTTTTGGCAAACAATATTTCGAAGGGTGAGAATTTATCATTAAACGCAGCATTTTTGCTGATGTTGTAACAAAAGGTGAAGTGAGGAATGTATTCATCCCACTCACTCATGTCTTGAATGAATATGCGAGCGTATTCGTTAAAGGTTCGATGATTTCTTTCAATAGAACCCACCGTTTCGTGGTGGTATGGTGTGCTCACATTATGCTCAATATTCATAATTTTGCATAGTTCACGCATAGTTTCATTCACGAATTCAGTGCCACGGTCACTTCTTAGTTGTTTAATTGGTCCAAATATAGAGATTAAATAATTGAAAAGCGCTTGCGCCACTGATTTTGCACCCTTATTAATTGTTGGCGCCATTATGACAAATTTAGATAAGTCGCATATCATGGTGATATGCGTACCTATATCCATTTTTCGTCACTGGTAACGGTCCCAGTGTATCAATTATTATGACATCCATTGTTTTCTGTGGTGTTGCGATCAGTTTCATAGGTGCCCTACAACCAGATTTTGTTTTGTTTAGAAGGCACTTTTGGCAACTTTTGACATAATTTGATACATCTTTCGACATATTTTTCCAAAAATAGTTTTCGCGCAGCATGTCCACCCCACAATGGGTCGTCATGATACAAATGCATGAGTCTCTGTTTTTCTTTTTGATCTGTTACAGTCATAATAGGATAGGTCAAGGCTATGTGCACATTTTTTAATACTTTTTTGCAAATTTCTTTAAATTTCTCGACGTCGATTTTTTCGAAATAGAAGTCATTTTGGCCATTTTAATTTTTTGATTTGTAATTCGCCTGATATTCTATCTATCGACGAAAGTAACTCTTCCGGAGTTATTTCGTTGGCGATTGGTAACTCAATGTCAAATAATTTTTTGTTGTTGTTTTATGCGCATAACTCATTATTTGACGTTGTGATTACTGGTATACCCCCTGTTTTAATAAATTCTTCATTTACGACTTCTGCGATATCGCTTTCATTTGTTTTTTCTTTATCAATCGATTGAGTTTGTTTTAATTTTCTTGCACTTGACCTAGTCATGACTGGCATGACGGTAGCTTGTTCAGATTCATTTTCGAAGATTTCGATTATGTCTGAGTGTTTCAAACGTATTATTTCTGCGTTAGTGTGTATCATTTTTAGCATAGTGACGTTGTTTTTATAATTATTTTTTAAGTCTGTTATATTTGTGCGACTAAGCGCATCGGTCACGACGTTAAGTCTGCCCGGAATATGCTCAATGGTGAAGTCTTTGTCTGACAATGCTATTTTTATGCGGGCCCATTTTCCGGTTGGGGTTTTCAGTTTGTATAAGCTGATTAATGGTTTGTCATCGCTTCTTACAATAAAATGTTTTCCGAATATGTATGGCTCAAATGTCATTATAGCGCAGTTGGTGCAGTGAAAATTCCTGGTGAAATTTCTCTGCCCTCGACCAACAAATTTTCGCTTGGTCCATTTTTGATTGGAATTGTTATTTCATTATTTTCATATCTAATAGAAAAGGTCATGTCAAAGTAGTCTAATTTACAAAAATGTTTTTGAATAAAATCCTTGCCAATTATACCGTCGGATGGTATTGGAAATTTTTTGTTTACGATGTGAAATTTTGAGTTAATTTTAATGTCATCGAAATGGAGATTAGTTTGAGTAGTACCCAATTGTCAACTGTTCCGTCAGTTACACCGATTATATTTACTATATCATATTGGGGCTGCAACTTAAAAACCGGAATTTGACGCTAGATGTCAACACTTGTGAT
>NW_022199554.1:0-1910 GCF_009176525.2 Contarinia nasturtii | reverse complement strand
CTCCTCGTTCACTCTCTTACGATATCATATGGGGATATTATGAGAAGAGAACGGGATGATATTATGAGTAGTGGATCTTGTGGAGTAGGTGGATCCGACCTGACCCAAAATGGGTCAAGACCGACTTCCAGCTCATGTCATCCCGTTTACTTCTCATAATATCCCCATATGATATCGTAAGAGAGTGAACGAGGAGAAATGATCTGGACATGAATCTTGTGGAATAGGTGGATTCGACCTGACCCAAAATGTTCTAGAAGTTGAGCACTCGTGGTCCACTACCTTTATAAGGCCCCAATGGAGGTACCAAATTTTCGTTATTTTTTTCGATTTCCCATCGGAAAAGCGAGAAAAATCGATTTGAAGATTTTTCCAGTTTTCTTTATATAAATAAACTGTGAAAGAAATGCGTAAGATGATAGTTGAACGTTAAAATACAGATTCAAGTCTCATTGAAAGTCTCAAATTTAAGTGTTATCCGGTTTTTCGGATTTTCGGATCTTTTGAACCCAGAAATCATTCCGCTGTGATTTAAACCGATTTCTGGGTTCGAAATATCCGGAAATTTTTCTGTGAGTATATTTGTCATCATTATATTTTGTACTTTCTGGCAAAGATCTTCCCGAAGTCATTTTTTCACTCAACACATTCGATCAAATAAGAGAAGACTAGAACAGTAATGTACCCGTATACAGATTATGTTCGCCGTGCAATGTGATAAGGCAATGTTTTTCGAATCAAATATTGATTTACACTGTTTTTGACATAAATTTGAAATAATAAAGTATATTGTTTCTCTGAAATATTTATGTGCCTATCACTAAAATATGATTGTTGAAGATGATGATTGTCACTATTATCACAACAGTAAATTTATTTTGAGAATTATAATCGACTTTCTCTGCGAAGCGTATAATTCTTACGGATTTAAAATAGATCCAGCTTCGAGCAAACGATTGGAATAACTGAAAGTGTTCTTTCGGCACTTCTATAAATCGGTCGCCGTTCAAAAGCCGTTTCTTCACATAACTTCGCCAATTCGATCTTTATGAGTTTGAACACACATGCACTCGTACACACATAGGCATTTTACTCTTATCAGAACCAAATTGAGAGTGGCATATGTATGAGTATGAGCTTATCAACTGTGATGAAACTGTGTTTGAAGCGACCGATTTGTAGACACTTTCAGTTTCAGTTATTCCAATCGTTTACTCGAAGCAGGACCCATTTTAAACACATAAGAATTATATAAAGTAACAAATTTGAATCACACCACATCTTTAATTATCACTTTAGAGAAAGGCACATACATATTTCAGAGAATTTTTTCGATATGTAAATGCAAAAAGGTTTGAAATTAAGGAATCAATTGCAAATAAGGCAAAATGTGTTGATTATCATATTCTCATGAAGACCGCATTTTATTCATATTGAGTATTGACCGTGGGAAGCATTCTCCAAGCAATCGAGTGACAGCACAAGACGGGTCGTCATGCAATAAGTTACGAAACTTGAGCATCGGTGAATAACTCCCCGTTCAATCCAATAATCCAATAATGGCGTGAAACTTTATACAGGTTATTTTTTTCACAAAAAATAACATCCGGAGGGTTTGGAGAAATTTCAACCAAAATTAAGAGTACCTTCCATACAAAATATTCGTTTTTGAGCCAAAAATGTTGTATGGGAGGTACTTCCAATTTTGATTGAAATCTCTTCAAACTTTCAGAATGTTATTTTTTTGTGTAAAAAATAGTCTGTGCAAAGTTTCACGTCATTATGGTAGCATACAGACATGGCTCCCATACAAAAATTCAATTTTTTTGTGCACATTTTTCCATAGTTGTTCAAAATACATATAGCTGTGTGTGTATTTTTCTCACTCCGAAATGCTTTATGATTTATTT
>NW_022199552.1:503454-524294 GCF_009176525.2 Contarinia nasturtii | reverse complement strand
GCGAGGAGGCTCAGTTTGGCTTCAGATTGGGCTGGTCGTTCACTTTTTTTTCATGCTTATACTGCTGGATTCACTTTATTACGAACCCTTTTGACTTTTTAATGTATTTAGCAGTCGATGTGATCGACATTCTTTGTCCTTTTGGATGCAAATGCAGAAAAACGGCTTCAAACCGTGAATGAAAATGTTCGGAAATAATGTTTTCGTTGCACAACAAACACTGTACTGATTTGAGAGCTGTCATTGTTAATTGGCGTAGTAGCTTAGAGTCTCATATGGCAACACCAAAAACATTTTTAGGATATTTGAAATTTGTGGTAGTTAAATCAACCTCTCTCTATAATGAAACATACTGTAGGTGATCGCTTAAGTTCAAACTTTTTCCTATTTTCACCAAATAAAACATGTTGGTTCTTAAAAATGTGCATGCCGGCTCAAAATTGAGTGCCCTTTCGATCTATGAGGAAAAAAGCCAAGCCAGTCATACATTTTTTCAAGATAAATGACGCTTAACTTCGATTTTCATCGATTTTTCCCCATTTTCCGAGGTCTAGTCATTCTGATCTAACCTTTTCCGCTGAATGTTTTTCGAATTTTCCCAGATATGACACATACGCCAAATCATCACATATTTGGTCCCTAACAAACGCCTAGTTTCTTGATTTTTTTCATAGACAAATTTTTTTAAAAATTTGGATCACATGAAAAAAGTCATGGTCATTTTTCGCCGAAAATGTCACATAACAAGCCACCTGGTGGACATTTTTGAAAATTTTCCCATTTTGACTTCGGATCCAGAAAGGTGAGTCTTTTACCTTTCCAACGACGTATAAATCATTGTTGTACCTTACAGATGGCCCGAAAAATGTCCGATTGATGAAAAACTCAAAAATGGCCTCCCAAAAATGTACGACCCCAGACCAAAATCACTTACGCAACGAATTTTTGGAAACTGAGAAATTATTTTGCTCAGTTTTCAGTCTACTTTCGAAAAAAAAATATAATTTCACACAATTTAAAAGAAACTACGGACAGACATACAAACACCTCAACCGGCCAATTTTGAGGTTTTTGGCCATTTGCGGATTCTAAATTTGGTGCCCGAGCACTACTAAAATATGCAAAAAACCCTTTCCAAAAGTCAGCGGTATCGATTTTCATTTTTTTGAGTGTTTAAGTCTACATTAAGTATGACTTTTGGATGAAAATTGGACTTTTTTTCATAGGTATCACTACAGGCATGGCATTTTTTTCCATCAACCAAAGTCGCTCAAAATCTAATGATTTCTATTCCTCGCGACCTCCAACACAGCATGCTATCACACAGCCCACACAAAACAGTGGCGACAGTATTGTTTTTGATAGGTTTGAAACCAGACTGAATGGGCAATTGGGCATGTACAGAATATATATATTGAATTCTTCAGTAGTTTCTACTATTTGTTCAGCAGATGTCGCTATTATTTTGTGTAATTTTGGGTCTTCACGTTTTTTTGTTTTTGTATGAAATTTGACAATTGATAGCACGCAGTTGTGTGCGGAAAAGTAAAAACGGTTTTGGACCAGTTCGGATCAGTTTTACTTTTCCGCACACATAGTGTAAGGTGAAAAGTATTGTAATCGGTCAAAATTTTGAAAACTTCAGAAACATGTTTTCTACCTATTATTGAGGTCAGAGAACACGAATTTGGCGTTTTTAAACATGGTTTTTGTTAATCTGTACGTCGTACGTTGTACGTTGTACGTCGAAAATTGTCAAAATTGTCAGCTATTACTATGCAACATTTTAGCACCCTTTGATAATTAATTCTCTGGGTACGCCCCTGCATTGACTCAGGTACGGATGATGCATTTTTGTTGTTTATTGCCATAATAGAGAGTGCAATTGTTACAATAAAAATTTGAAATCAGTGTTTATTAAACATACATAATTGTAACACTTTTTTTCACGCTCAATAGCCGATGCTCAAAAAAGGATCAAATTTCATTTTTGATGCAAATGTTTATTTTTAACTACTGATGAACATCAAAGTATATCAAATATATTTAGATTAGCTCGTTTATTTACATGACAGATGCTAACCACTGTCCATTGAAAATGATTCAAAATTAGAAGTACCTCCCATATAAATTTCTCGTTTTTGTGCCAAATCATCAATTGATTCAAACTTTCAGAATGTTATTTGTTTTGAAAGAAAATGGCCTGTATTTTTTTAAAGTTTCTGTATTTGCTCTGAATGATGATCATTTTGGACTCCATAGAATTGAATAATTATTTGTGCAGATATTTTTACAGCCTGACCAATTCCACTTACCCACCTCCAATCTAAATAATCATGTATTCATTTTTTATTTAAACAGTGTCTGTATATTTGTTTTGATAAAATTCCAATTTGTTTTCTGTCTGTCTCCGTGTCTGAAGAATTGGTAAAAACAACTTGGAATGTTTGCCAAATCTTCTGTTGACGCACATATTTGCAGAAAATATTTGTCCAAATACAATCTCAAGTGAGTATCATGCGAAAAGAATGAAGATTTGCAACATGACGTAAATGCATTGGATTTCTTTATGTTTGATTAAATCCAAATAAATGACAATTGAAGGAGAACTCAATATTCATCGATAAAATTTGAATTAGTGACAAATGTTTTCACCAAATGTTCGAATTCATTTGTGACAGACCTTCAGACAGGGAGACAAACAGAAAACTTATCAAAATAACCTATTGCGAAAAAAATGAATTGAATAATTGACAAATTATTTGTGCAGACAGTTGCAAATAAGAATCGATTTTGCAATTAATTTTTATTGTATTGGAGACACGTGAAAGTGGTTCGACTTCAAAGATATATGCAAATAATCTGCACTCATTAGACACTCAATATAATTTTTTAGCCACTCAAATCATTTCATGATGTATTTAAAATGATGTGACTTGGGAATGATTATTTTCACGCAAATTTGAACAATAATAATTCATGAAATTCGAAGACAGATTGGTTCATCTTTAGACACATGCTGAACTTAGCTTGCCAAAACCATTTGAGACACTTTTTCGTAAATCCAATTTGTACACCATCGCGAACGGAAATTTTTGTGCAAATTGTGTGACAGTAGAGAAGGAGTCCCATTAAGTCTCATGTGTGCATTGGTTGACAATTTTGATTTTGTTTATGTGGCGCAATAGACGCCTGAATTTAGTGCAAAGACATTTGGGCATATGTTATTTCTCTGGGTTAACGATATTAAAATCGTTGCTTTTTTGCATGACAAAACCAATTAACCAATTAAAGTGTCAACATTTTAGTAACTTTCACACTCATTCTAGATCTAAGTTTTACATCGGTCGTTAAATATCACCCAAAATCAATACCAGCAATAATTGTTTTCTGTTTGTTTCTATGTCTGAAGGTCAAGTGAAAATGAATATCATAAAGGTATCGTTGGGTTGAGTTAACAATTTCAATTCGGCTGGTAATAATACGTATTGTTTCTTGCTTCGTTTTGAGTGTCAATTTTAGTATGGCATCGATATCAAAAACGATCTCCTTGAAATTCGCCGAAAAGTCCATTGGTCGTCATTTCTTGAAATTGTGATTTTATAATGTTATAACGTTTCGGCCAATAAAGCATGAAAGTACTGAAAGAAGTACTTTCTTCGCTTGAATTGGAATTGTATAGACCTTTACTTCAAGTTTTATATTTTATATGTCCTATGAATTTTGGCGCACAACACAATTTCGTTTACATATTTTACATCAACGAATTCTTTGTTATTCTCAAGCTGATAGTGAAATTGTGTTCACCTCAACAAATATTTACTCTATTCAATGTGTGCCATCGTCAATAAATCTAATAACTCATTTGACTTTTATTGCAACTTCTCCACGGTAGAGTGAAACTTTCTTTTCTATCTCCCAACAACCAAAATTCGTAGTGTGTGGGAATCGAATTGCAAATTTATGGTAAACTTAAACAATGAAATTGTATTTTGAACAAAATATGAAATTTATAGCGATTTTCTAATCGATTGGCATTTTCGCCACTTCATATAAATGTTCTTTTACGCAATAAAGAGATCAAAGTTGAAACGCATAACGGTTTCTCCCACATTCTGAGTATGAGTTGCGATATGTGGCGGTGGCAATAAATCTTGATGATGTACGTTTTCATAACAAAAGGCAATTAGCAGCACGAAACGAGGCCACACAAGGTTTGCGTGCCGAAGAGGTCAAGAGCGTAGACATTTTGCGTACCAACCCTCCCTCATCTGCTCACGAAGTCGACGCTCTAGATTCAATTGAATTCATTGTAATTCGCTTATATATAAATCTTTTCTTTTAAATTAAAATCATCTATTGTTTGCGAAAAAAATACCAGTACATCGTTTAGCTTCTAAAGGAATTTTTCTGTAATTTGAGTTTGTTTCACTTTCCAATTCGTCAATTTGAGATCGATACAACCAAAAACGATTCAACAAATTTACCGTCAATTCTTACAAATTTTCCCGTTGCACGAAGAATGCGTTCGTTTGATTTTCTTTCTCTCTTCTTCGTCTCTATGTTTATTCTTCGTCCATGTTTCGTCTTTTGTTCTCCGACATTTCTGTCTGCTTCGTTTGGAGAAGAAAATTACCGTTTTCGTTTCTGGTTCATTTTACCTGTCAAATAAATAATCGCTCAGTTTATTTAAGCGAAACCGGCACACATTGAGAAAACCATAGAATTACGTTTGCGTTACAGTCAGATTCATGACAAAATGAAGAAAAAAATCGAACAATGAAATCAAAGCAAATAAAGGCGTGAAATATGCGCTTTTTTTTTTTATTAAGTCGTGATTATTTTTGGAGCATAAACACAAAGAGGGAAATTGGTGTTCGGGGAAGAAAAGAAGGCATTGGGCAGCTGGCTTGTGAAAAAACACAATTTAATAAAAATAGTTTGAGTCAAAAAGCAGAAATTGAATAATAATTAAAAAATTACAGGCGAAAATCATTTTCTTAGCGTTTTTTCCTCAAATTGATCACAAAACTAAAACTTGGTTTGTTTCGAGGAGAAAACTTGTTGACCCTCAACGACGTCTTAGCAAAAACATTTCCTCCAAAAATGTTGAATAAATCTCCGAAAAATATCCCGAATTTAAATCACTGTTAGACTGATTCAAAGATGAATTTGTGTGATAGAAACAGCTGTTTTTTTAAATGTCTATTATACCATACGGATCGTGTATATAGCTCCATATTCCTTTCGTTTTGCAATCATCTTTGGTACTTTCGTTTTGTACATACAAACATTGTGTATCTCTGTAAGGGAATGCATTATATCATGTGATGCGAAAACAAACAAAACCCGAACAATAGGTGAAGAATTGGTCTAGATTTTCATTGGCTAAACGAGCCAAAGTCGTTCTTTTTCATTTTCTCTCTTTTCTTCTAACAAACCTATTTTTTGCAACGAGCTGTTTTTTCTCTTGTTATTGTTGTTGGAATCGATATTGTGTGCGTGTGTGCGTATGAGGTCAACCGGAGCGAGCATTTTGGTCACCGGTATTTCGCAAAAACAACACAATAGATCTCTTCGATGTAGCGAAAAAATGATTGCAGTTTGAATGAATAGCATCCAAATTAAAGTGTAATAAATTAGATCAATGACTGGGCGGAAGCACGTAATTGCGCTATTATTGTTGATGTCTGCGTGCTTTAAATCTTGGGAAAAAATCAGAGCAAAATGGAAAATACGCAAATCAGCCGACCGATCTTCTGTCGTACATAAAAGATGGTTAACAAGATTTCAGTTAAGAAAATGCTTCATATTCAAATGAGGTAAATAAATTGCCAGGGAATTATTGGTTAAAAAATTTCGTATTACTTTGATAAATACGTTGAACGTTGGATTTTGGTCGTGTTTATGGTAAATTAACTAATAACCGATAATCATTTTTCGCTGTCATTGCAATTAGATTCCGCTATGTTTAACTTGTCAATGGCAATAATTCATATTGTTTTTCATGCACACGAAAACAAATGATGCGTTTTCTTTTGTGACGGAAACAAAGTCTATGAGATGCAAACTATATATATTTGAATAATTTTCCAATTTATTTAATTACAGTATTCGATGTCATGTGTGCTGATGGCATTGCAAGAAAATACCGGTTTGGTAAATTGATCGGCTGTATTTTGCGTCGACGATGTTTTTTGTTATTGCCAAGAGTGCATTTTTTTTGTTCTTAGAAAATCATCAGTCATAAAAACCAGTCAGTCATTCGAATCATTTGCATATTACACTGCAAGACAGACTTGTCGTTTCTTTTAACGGAAGAAAAAAAGCGAAAAAGCGCCGCTAAAAAATGTCTTTGAAAAAAATGTCGTCCTTTTTCACTCTCTCACTGCAAACGCCTGAGCTGAAGAGTTTGTGGTAGAAAATCTCTAAATCTCACACAAGAAAGTGCATCGACAGAACGAGTGAAAAAAAATTACGACACAGCCAAAAAATCAAGAGACCCATGTTTTTTTTATTATTTCCATTCCAATCCTCTGGCCTCGACAGTTGTTGTTTTTTTTTTCTTATTTAGTTTCCATTGTTACTGAGATGCAATGTTTTTTTTTCTCATTCCGTTTGGAAAACGATATGCACAACTCTCACTAAATTATCATAAATAAGATTCAACATTGAGTCAATAACGTGCATAGAGAAATGTACACACGACAGCAAAAAGAAAGAATCGGAAGAAAAAAAATTATTGAGGGCTTAAAAATAAATTACACAAACGAAGATAATGGTAACAACACACACACGATGGAATGGAAAGGAAAAAAACTATCCATTCGCTTCAGTATTTTTGATGCAAAAAGGGCAATGCGATATGATTTTGTTTGTACATGTAAGTTGGTTTTAGTTTTTCGGGGTCTCTCGCTTGATATTATTTAGTTTAAACTTTTTTTTTTCTCTCTATGTACGAGAGAAAGAAGAGAATAAAAAATCAAATCTGTCTTTTTCATCTTCAATCGCCCAGTAATCTTAATGCATTTTTTTGTTGTTGTTCGAGACTGACATGCGAGCGTAAGGAAAATACCGTGTACATAAATAGGGTAGAACATAATTGGATCATTCTTAAATATTGCGCAATGATGCTTTTTTTTCGCGTAGCACAGAGAATGTTATGTGGAACGACAAGCAGGTAGAAAATTGCGCGCACACACAAAATTCCGATATTTATCGATTCCCCGATGTGTATGTGACAACGGTACGGATTGAACAGATCGATCACATTCAAACCAAACAACACTACCAAATCACAGATTATAACGGACAAAAACGTATCGGATGATGTCAATATCAAGAAACAGTGACATCGCTTGATGCTAAGTTCTGAGATGCCAACTTCGAATTTTATTTTAAACTAACTAAAGTATTTGCATCGATGGAGGTTTTGAACGTTATTCAAAATGTCACATAATGTTTTCATCGAGTTATCAGAATATCGTTAGATCGCTATTCATAAAATCAATTTTTAACATAGGAAAAAAGAAGAATTTTGCATTTTATATCACATAGAGCGTTTATTGCACCAAAAATCGAATTATACTTTGGTGTTGTAACTGGCACTGTAATTCAAGTCGAAAATTTAAAAATGAATGTGAGTTTAAGCTCTTTCATGAAACTCGAATCTTTTCGAAAAAAATCTTGGTCATTTTGATTCTTGAATATCTATTTTTCATTTCGAAAGTCTTTTCGAACAAATCAAATGTAAATAATAAGAATAATCTCAATGTTCATGACTTTGAAAAAAGACAAACTGAGTTCTCTCGATCTCAAAATCTGGTTGAAAAAAAAAAAAAAATGGTAATACGTAATTCACAAAAACTTTAAACAAATATTCAAAATCTCTCCTCACTTTTTGTAAAATCCTTTGAAAAAATTGCAAAAAGCCGGAAATCCAATGTCTTAAAAAATGATGTTTGGTTCAGTTCTCTTCTATTCGACCCGTGAATAAGTTGAACCAGAAAAGCCTTAATCATATAAAATGGCATTTGCTTCGTAAGTCTCTTGCACAGAAAAAAACTCTTGGCCATGTCATTTCATAGCGAAAATCACTTCCAATTGCGCACGTTTGGTGTTCTTTAATCCGATCAACACACAAATATCTAGACAAATGTGCGAGTTGATTTCGAGACGCAGCCGTGTGTGTTCGAATATTTCAAGTAAATAAATCAATTGATGAGTGCGAAAGAGATGGAAATGGCAATACTTCGGGGTTGGTAATCGTAATTAGGTAAAGAAAACCTTCGGCAGAAGAAAACGGTTGCATAATTGCGCAATGTTTGTGCAAAAATCTTCAGGTAGAAAAAAATTCGAGCATCTTTTAAAAAGCATTTTCCTTAGATTGATCACTTTTATCTTTGGGAGTGTGTGCATATTCGGCACTTTTGGCAATATGGCATCTTGTTCGCATCACGTCAAAACCACTGAAGCAGCAACAAACAGAAAATGAGATGAAAAAAAGAAAGAAATAACGAAAATCGCATTGCGAAAACAAAACGCAATTCGGTCATAATATGGTCCCTTTCTGCCGTGCTGCTCGAAGAGGGATTTGGCTTCTTCTTTTTTTCTTCGAATGTATACGTGTGACGTTTTGTTTGTGGTCGATGAAAAAACACACACTTGAAAGTTGCACATTTTCTTTTCGTTCACATCGTTCGGATTATGTCTTTGTGCAAATATTTGACATTCATATCGGCAAAATAATTTACTAATGTAAAATCCATGCAAATGATCACTCACGTAAAAATGAAAATAAAAAACCCATGCATTTAGCCAATTGACATGGGAATTTCGATTTTCTTACTTCTTTTGATTTGGATTTTTTTGAGATTCTTTAGTTTTTTTTTCGATTCAGCGAAAATAGATTTTGAATTTTCGCCTTTTCATCTTTTATTGCCTTTTCATCAAACAAAACACATTTTAATTAACAGCATTTGTGAAAAAATGCACCCTTTCCTCACTCGAATTTAATTCCATTCGATTGAAAACAGTTCTTTCACTCATACTTTCTTTCTCATTGGGCTAATCAAACCACAAACATTCACTTTCAATAGAATTGTGTAATCAATAAGCAATAAATTCTTTTCTTTTCCACATTGAATGTGAAATAATTTTCTGATTGACTGAATGTGTGTGTAGCAAGAAGAAATTCATTGAAAGTGAAAAGAACCAGATGTAATCTCTTTTCTTTTCTTTTTTTTGTTTGATGCAAAACCGCATTTGCTCAATTCAACACCGACGATGATGACGATGATGATTGATTGAACACAGCTTGACAAGGCGGAATAACTTAAAATGTAATTCGATTTCAATCACCCGATTTGATCCACATTTCGATTGAACCCCTTTTCATTAATTTCAATTTTGAATGTTTGATTGAAAAATTAGCATTTTAAGTGACAATAAATTAGGCATTTACATAAATTCAACGCAAACACCGTTACAAAAATGACGGAATAACAAATGTTGTTTTTTTCTCTCGATGCAGCAGAATAGTCAAGATTAAAATTATTGAGAGCTTATATGAAATTTGTATTTTGAAAATTCAAATTACAACGATATTAGTCACTATTTGGATGTACATTGATTTTATGCGAAATTCGTTCCACAACATAAGATTTGCATTTTTGATCGCGCTGATTGGCAATTTATAGGTCACACATTTCAGCCGAAATTTTATGTCTATGTTAGTTTTTTATTTCTATTTTTGTTTGAGTCATTTGAAAAAAGTGTTGGAAAAAATTGAATGGCCGATCAACCTCTTCATTAGAATCAATTTTCTCGTTCATTCTTTGCTTTAATTGGAAAATAAATTTCATCGTTCGCTCAAGTGCTCTGTTCTACTTGTTACGTTTCTCTTGAAAAGTCGTCGTTCATTCATTTTTCATTCAGTCATCCGCTTTCTTTTATGCAAAAAATAAGATGCCACATTACAATCATTCAGTATAACAAACTGAAAATGCCGCAGGCAAAAAATGGCAATGGATTTGAATTGTTTAAAATTGACAAGCGAACAAAATCGAATGTATTGAATATGGAGGGCGAGTGCACGAAGAAAGTTGACAATCTTATGATGTGAAAGGGTTAAATATTATTACCGATGCCGCCATGCCGATGCAAAATGTTTCGAATGCAAACATAAAATTCCTTATTATAATCATTATAATCGATTTATTCGTTTCGAGTGAAAGGGTGCGCCAGCGCTGACATCTTTGTTTCTTGAACGTTGTACCATTGCAACGTAAACGTTTGCATAAAATATCAATATTCAATTGATTTATGAAGTTTCGATTTTTGGTTTCGCTACCAAAATGTTCCGAATGAGTAATCATCATGCATTTGCTGCCGTTTACATGTTCTCTCTCTATCTTGCTCTCTCTTCAAATTACACAATTAACTGTTGTGTATGCGCACAAACAAATCTATTAACTGCGTCTGCTGACGATATGAACTCTTGACTCATTCGTACGATGTAAGGAAATTAGGTGTATTTCACGTAACGTCTCTATATGAATAAAAAAACAGTTTGCCGGATGTCATGTGCTTGGAGTCGAATTTCGTTCTCTTCTTGTCGCATCGCGCGCAAATCACAAATAAGAATATCTGCGTTTCGACATTCATGTAAATGCAATCGCATAAATAACACAATTTGAATGTGAATCGAACGACAGTATTCGGTAGCCCGAAGGCAGAGTTTTTGTTGAAAAAGTAATGAATGAAGATTAAGTGCATTGTTTCGATTTGGATCGATCGTAAAACCGTTACGAAAAATTGATGGCCAAAAAAGATATTTTGTTGAATTTTGATGCCGTTTAAGCGACACATTTTTGGGAACTATTTTTGCTTTGACTTTTTCGAGGCTGTGAAAACTTTCTTTTTCAAGAAAACAAGATTCGAAAAAAATTCTTGCGAAAAAAGATGACAAATTTCACCAAAACCATTAGCAAATGACTTTAAATCAAACTTAAATCCACGCTATAAATTTACCAGTTTTCGTATATTTTCTGCCGTATTAAACCGTTTAAGGCTGTGCAAATATAATTTAGCCCTGATTTTTTTTAAATCAACACAAATATTAAATCCTCGAAAAATGTGTACTGTGTTCGCTTCATTGGTTACAAATCTACAAAAGGGAATTTAAACTATGTGTGTGTGTGGCACATTTGTAGTAAATCTCAAAGCAAACCGAAAGAGTTTTGGACAAAAAAAAATGTGTACCGACCGATGATCTCTCCTTTCGCCCGAAGGACAAAAAACAATTGGTTTGGCACATTTTAGCCAGCAGTTATTGTGTTTCTGCATGCGTATTTGAACTAAAAGGGATAAAAACTATTGAAATGGAAAAATCGTAGGCTAATAGAATGAAAGCATGATAAAGATCTTTCGGAAATTTTGTTTTTGGCAAAAAAGGGATTTGTGCGTGAAAAAGTAGCATGAAGATCAATATCAGTACACCAAAAAGTTGAAAAATGCGTACTTTTTGCACCAAAAAATAGCAAAATATAAAATAAAATCGTTATTTTGGAACACATAAAAAGGACATTGTCGCAAAAATACATTTGGCGCAAGATAAACTTAATGGACGCTAATATAAGAGTTCAAAAAGTAGCACCCGGCTGATTTGAGAGCAAAAATCTTCACATGTTAGTAGATTTAATAGGTTATCTACTATTGATATCGATGAAAAATCGCACACAGTTGCAAATGTACTTTGAGAACAATTTCAGTAATAAAAACTATCAGCCTTAATCAAAACTCCATTAAAAAAATCGATTTATTTCATTAAACTTCACCGCTGAAATATCGTTAGTCGAAAACGTCACCGACGCATTTTTTCAATTCGGCTGCTTCTTCCCAAGATGCACCAGCAAGCGTAAAAGCGTCTGTCAACATCGAATTTCTTGCATGTGAACGAAAAAAAAAACAATACGCCGTTGTCGTCTTGGTGTGTATTCATTTTACATTCGAACCCCTTTTTCAAAATTTCTCTATAGGATCCGCATTCAGTAAGAAACGCTCATACGTGTTCAAACGCGTAACAGCATATTTTTCCTTACCTCGATGTGTGTTGCTTCTCCCTTTCTCTGTTTTGGGTGTGCGTTGTTTGACATGCTTTCTCTTTCACGCAACGAATTGAAATATAAAAAGTACTCTCCTCTTTTTATTGCCATTTATTCCATTTAATTTTAGACTATAATTTTTAAATTATTTTCATTTCTTCCTTGTGTTATTTTTTTGATTTTTTTTTGTGTTTGCCAATTTTACCATATCCTTGTTGCATGTGCGAGGTGGATTCGCATGCAATGGAAAGAGGTAGAATGAAGGAGATCGGAAAGAAAGCAGAAAAAGTCCTAATGTTAATCTAACCCACCTCGGAATGGAATAATAACAATGCGTGTGTGCGTAAGAATCAATTCATGCGTTGCGCCATTCAATTGAACGAGCAATTCGATCGCACAGCATTTTTTTTCTTCTCTCTCCGCTGAAACTAATAAATATAATTTAATTGTATTGATTATCGGTTCGGTGAGTGCGAAAATTACTCTTTTTGCACTCTTGATATTCGATAATAAAAAAAATATATTTATGTTTTGTTGCGCCGTCGCTCCTTCGTCTTATTGAATTTGATGACAATTTTGTTCTTTACAAATCTTGCAGTTGAATGTTTTTATTTTGACTCTCATGTAACACTCAAGAGCACTCGTCAGCCTATATCATTTTCAATTATTGCCGATACTTTCGAATGACTTATTTTCACTATTTCAATCGATATGAATTGTAAATAATCAAAATCGAAGGCAAGCGTTTTTTATAAACGGCCGGAGAAAAAGGTTTCTATTGCAAAAAGAATGCGGAACTTTCTCAACTAAAACCTTGACCGACCAAAATGCGCTCATGCAGAAAAATGTCAACCAGAATTTGAAACTCGTTTTAAAAAACCTTTTAGCCGGAAATATTTAAATTGAAATTTTTTTCTTTCGATTTTTACTTCATTTTCGATTTGCACATCCATTTGTGTTCGAAATCTCTTTGTGTTGACCCTTTCTCATCTCAAGTGATTTGTAATACTCGGCTTAAGGCCTTTTACTGATGACACCTTTCGATTTCTAAGCAAACCGGCTTTGGCATCATAGTTAGAGAACTAGCCAGTGACAGAGAAAAGAAAAGAGATCCAACTAGGTGACATCCGTGTGTTTATTGAGATGAAACGAGCACGATTCGGTGACTGAGCACATGAAATGTTGATGAAAAAAGTTGATTTTATGGAAGAAAATAGAAACTTGTTACCATGCAACGATAAAAGTCACCCGACGACAAATTCCAATTACTACTTCGGAACGTGCACGAACTTAAACAAAGGTCAAGCTCATATAGTTGACATCAAACTGATATCTCTTGTCCAAGACACTTTTAAACAGACAACAGACGCTTGCTTGATTTACAATATGGAACACGAAAAACCCTTTAATTTTCAAATGCATTTTGAATGTGGAAGAAGTGTAATATATAATTCGAAGAATGTTTAATAATAAATATTTTGAATATTTCAAAACACTTCCGTGACAGAAAACGAAGATAAAAGGAAAGAAAGAGAGAAAGTTAAATGGAGTTATGAATATTAATGCACCATTAAATCATAACTACGGCCATGAATGCACACATTCTCACGCCTCGGTTAAAAATATGCACATAACCTTTTTTCTTACTAAACTGGCGAAGAAAAGTTCTGCAAACGTTCAATATAAATAAAATTGCAATCATGGTTATGAGAAAATCTATTTATAGTGTTATGAATTTTAATGCGCTTCAGGAAAGGTGAATGAAGTTTTCTACAGAAAAAGATTACTCAGTTCAATATAATAAATAAATGCAATTTCCAGAGTACGCTCTACATTCCGGTCTTGAAAAGAATTTCTCCGGCAAATGATGACCGAATTTTTTTATGCAAAGAATGATATCAAATCCAGAAATACCTTCACACAAAGTTGATATTCCTCCCAAGTTATCTTCCGACAGATTTCCGCCTTTTGCTGAATCTTTGATGGGAAAATAAAAGAAGACACCGCACGAAGCCATCTAGATTGATGACCAAACAAACCACCCAATTAATGCTCTTGTTCTCGACGACCCATTATCTTCTGCACTCCTCTTAACCCCTTTCGCATGAGTTTGCTCTTCGATGTTGTTTTTTTTTTTGTTCAACGCAATTGACTTTCCCATCAAATTTGCGTGCAAAATTAACATCAACGATTACTTGTTTGTCGATTGAGCTCTTTGCATAAATTTGCCTAAGTTGTCTAATTGTGTATTCAAGCGCACCAAGTCCGGGTGCTTGATTTGAATCTTGATATTTAATTTGCATTTCACTGCCAATGAAACAGAATTTGCATTTCACTGTCAATGAAACAGAGCAAAGATTGAAAAGAGGTACCCAGAAAAATTGAGTATGCCGCTGTTAAGATTCATCGTTAGATCACATGAGTGTGTCTTTTTGTGCACAACGACACCTAATCGATTAGTCAATTTGTTAGTGGCGAAATCGATTGATGTCGTTTAAAATCGGTATCGGTAGTTGCATTGAGAAAAATTACCATAAAATATGTGACAAACCCTTGAATTTTGCACACCATCAAACAATCTTCAAAATTAGCATCATCGTTTTGGATGCTGATTAGCATTTTAAGAACATGCAGAATTGGCCATTTCTTATTTCATTACCAAATATTTCATTTTGGTCTTCAGACAGTGTCTTTGTTACAATTTTCAAGGGAAAATGATTACACAGCAGTGAAATCGATCCGAAAACATTTGATTGACATTTTACCAAAAATCGAAACTTCTTCCTCATTTACAATTGAAATTACCCGATTTCAAGACAACGAGCAGAACCGAATTATCGTTGTAACACATTCACACCCAATTTATGTACATACGCTTGAGGGGTAATTTGAATGTGTCAGATCTTTTTCGGTGAAAAATGGCCGGCAATTTATTATTTTACTCTCTCTCTCTCTCTCTCTCTCTCTCTCTCTCTCTCTCGGTGTACACACGTAGTACATGTTGAATATTTGTTTTAAGTTGCACTGATCGATGCCGTCTCGTCGTTCTCTTTTCATTTCATTGCATTCAATTTGCATTTTGGATTTCTTCGGTCTTATTTCAAGTTTTTTTTCTTCTCTCACTTCCAATCCATGAAGGTTGAGATTGAATTTCGTTGTCGCATTTTTCTTCATTAAATTTTTGGGCTTAAGTTTTTCAGACTTATACGACGTGTTTACCTTTTGCGTTGTTATAACGCAATCATGTAGAAAATTATGTTCATTCTCACGGCTCTGTTTGCACAACACATACGATCCGACCAAAGTGAAAATGATTGTCACACAAATGTAAAACACAGGCGATGATGGATTTTTTTCTCTTGTTTGCTTTAGGATCGATATCCAAACGGATTTAAATGGATTTTGTCGGAAAACCGTCTTAAATACAGAAAATAATAATTGTATTTTGTAAAAGAGATCGCGCGTCAGCCAACCGGAAAATCACCTTGAATCATGATCCATTGATACGTAGAGCGTCTCATTAGAATTGGCAATTTCGACGCGTTTGAAAATAATTGGTGAATTTTCTCATCGTCATGCAAAAGAAACTTACAAATGATCAATTTTTCTGTATATTGTAAAATTTAGTGAGATTTGTTTAATTTTAGGGCAGTTTTTTCCAGCGAAAAACTTTCCTCGGTGAAATACTATTCTATATATATATATATATATAAAATACCTTTCCCAGACTAGGTGTGCGGAAAAGTAAAATCTAAAGGTCTTGAGATTACTCTTCAACCGTAATTGGATTTGATGCACCAGAAAATCGTTACGAAAATCCTATTTAATTGCATTTTTCGAAACTTTTATATTTTTTGGATTCAGAAATTGTATGTTTCAGCTAAAAAGGAATATTTGAGGTGAAATTTGAATAAAGGGAAAACAGTTGAACAGAAAAATAGAGAATTCTTCATCACCGAAGGAAAGTGATACGATTTTCCTCTGAAAAGTTGTCAGTATTGAAGGTTTCAAATTCAATGCAAAACGATTCCTGTTAAAATGCATATCGAGCCGCTAAATGTGAATCGATTTTTTATACCTTGTTTCTATCTTCTTATTGTTGTTGACTTACATTGAAATAAAAATTCAATACCCAAACCCAGTGTGCTTGACTACACAATTACGCAAATTTATGCAAATATGCTCATTTTCGTCAAAACAAGTAATCGACCAATGTCGATTTTGCACACACAATTTGTATGTGAAAGTCAATTGAAAGGGTACCGCAAAGCCCTTAAACCGAAGGGGTTCTAGCCTATCACCAAAATCGAAATATTATGATTGAATTTGCAAGAAGTCGGCATTGAAAGATGTTCAGAAGACATGTCGCTGCAGCGTGTCATCAAAAGCAAAAGTATTAATTGGATGGTTTGTTTGGCGACCAATGAAGACATTTGACTTCAATTGATGTGTTCTTCGAATCATCTCTTCAATCAACATGATTCAGCAGAATTTTTGAGCAATGACATTCTCAGCCAGCAGGAGGTGTAGAAAGATGTCTCAATCTCTTTGGAGAAATGTTGCCGTTTGCATGAAATTTCATAATGCATCTAATTGATTTGGTATTGTTCTTTCCGATGTTTTAATGTCTGTCTGAGATCATGTGCGAAAAGAAACGCGTTCCGAGACAAACAAAAGACATGTAATCAAGATGAAACGCAACGGTTCGAACACCTTCACATCATCACGATACAGTGTCAACAGTAGCAATTGGTGCATACAGAGAAGATATTTGTCACAACGACAGAGATCATATCACCGAATAACTCGCGCGCAAACGTAACATTTTGTGTTCGTCAAAAAGCACATGCCTTGCGACATAATTCACAAAACAACGAAACAAAACAACAAACCATTCGATCCAGTATGGAGTAGAGAGAAAAAAAATACTTAATCAAAATACAATGCACATGGCAGTGCGTGCCATGGTAACACATCTGCCTTTTGTTGCGAAGAGAGAATGAAAAACGAACGCACAAAAAATGTCGATGATCTTAAGTTCCAACTCAAGAAAAATGTGTACACGAATCACAACAAGAAAAAAAACATACACATTTAATTCAATTCAATTATTATTTTCATTTATTTTTATTTGTGTATGTGCCAGAGAAAAACTCTCGTGCCGTCGCCCGCTTGTGTTGTTATGTGTGGGTTTGTGTGTTATACTATATTTTTAAGGACGACATTTTTTGTTGGATATTACTTACGATTTTGCTATTCACGATCCGTTTCGGTTGACATTCGACGTACGACAGTTTTTATTGCATCTGGTCTTTTCAATTGATGATCGTTTTTTGCTTCAGAGTTGTAGGAGAAAAGGGACGATTTGTCGCTCTGATTTTAATATAAGTGACGTCAACAGGAAAGAATACGGTTCTGGGTTTTTTTTTTCTCTCGAAGGATTTCATTTAAGTTATTCAGGAACCTTGTTTCGATATAATTGAATTAAAATGTAGTTAAATCATTCATTTACTTGAACATATATTTTTTTTCATTCAATTAAACGTTTAATTTGAATTGAAACACACTTGAGAACGTAATGTGAAGATTTTCTCATAAAAATAGAAATTTCAAACGGAAAATTTTGATTAAACGACGGTTAAATTGTGTTTGACACACACGGTAATATATATTGAAAACGACCCGCTTATAGAAACTTGTAATTTAAATGAGGACAATATTCATTTTCATCATGAAATGGCTTATTTGGTACATACCAATATTCGATTTCCGCACGATTAGTGCGTTAGATAAATCTCTTGAATGAGGCTGACCTATTATTTTAGCAATTTCGATATTACCCAAACCGTTATAGCATTTATCTGGACATTTATTCAAAAATTGTGCATCAATGGACGGATACTGCGATTGGCACTTTCGTAACATGTCCTCATAGATGTCCTCTATTCCAAATCTAATTTAAATCCTCGATAAACTTTGTTTTCAACATTTAAAAACTGCATTTGTGAATTAATAGAAAATGTGACCCCCAACGGTGTTGGTGAAATGTGCGATAAGAATCAAAACCGGTCAGTTGACTCGAAGCAGATGCCACGTGCCTATATATATTTTTATCTGTGCCATTGTTCTTTTAAATTCGGTTTGTTTTGGCATCAAATGCATCCTTTTCTGCAGTTGAATCTTTTTCCATTCAATAAAAAAAACTTTCTTCTATATTCGTTAATCTCTTCATTGATGAGCGTATTGAATTCGATCAGTTCCCTTAAAAAAAATAAACGATTTCCAGTTTATATCAATATATATGTGGAATTCTTTCCGGATCCTTTTTTTCTATCGTTTGGAACAATGGAGAAAACAATCACAACACGCGCACACTCATAAAAAATGGAAACCGAATTGTTTTGACGTGGTTTTGAATGAATTGGGAGTGTGTTTTGAGCTCAATTATCGATTCTTTTTGTGTGCGCCAGGCTGCGTCATACCGTTTCGATACGAAATTATCAGGAAATACCTGTTTTTATGTTCGTTCAACACGACGCAATCATTAAAATTCAAACATTTTCGAACTTGTTTTTTGCACAATTGACAATTTAGATCACTGATGTGCACATAAAAGCAAGCATAAAAGTCTGGCAGACGATTCTTTTAACAAAATAGGAATAGAAAATTGTTGTTTTTTTTACTAAAATGCAACTGCTTCTCATTTTTTGATCACAAGATAGAAGAAAGGAGGAAATAAACAGAGAAAGAAAGAAATTCGTTCCAATTAAATCATACAGACGAAGGTCATACAGCAAAGAATGATGTCAATTGAATTTATTGGCGGTATAGAAATCGATCTGCAGAATTTCAACCTTCAAATCAATACATTTTTGCTGATCTTTTTGAATATGACGGCCAGTAAATGAAATGGTCGTTGATTTATCGACCAGTTAATCTAATCGTTCAATTTTCATATATATGAGATAGTTTCTTGCATAATATGCAGAAACAGTGATGTGCATGCTCGCAATAAATAAATAATAAATGCCGTTCGAAATTGATTGGAGCATGACGAATGCGGTGAAAGAATTGCCTTGGGTAGAAAGAAATGTGAACACACACAATTTCTTCGTTCCGCTTATAAATTTCGATCATAACGAGAGTGATCGCCGTGAAAAATGCAACACAATTGCATTCGATATGAATATATATGTTTTACCGAAGTCAGAAAAATCAAACCTGAATTCTGCGAGCGCATTTCAATAGAAAATATGATGGTTTTTTATTTTGAAAAAAAAAAAAAAAAAAACACCAAATAATTTATCCATCTAAGTCTGACATAAGATGAACTCGAAGGTGAAATGTGTCATGTATGACATGATTGTATCTAACAAGAGTATTTCTGTTTCAATCACACTCCTTGCCCTGTCTTCCTTTTGCCGTGGTTCGTCGTCATCGGATGCACACACGTTCAATATATGCTATCTATTTGCCATCAATGTGTTTGCATTTGAAATTATTATTTATACGTTTTTTTCCTCTGCTTTCATTCCTCACATTCTTACCGTACGTATTCTCTTTTGTTCGAAACGTCTTTGGGTGTGTGTTTTCTTCATTTCCAGCTGTTTGCGCGCTTGCAATTGCGTGTGCGTAACAATTTTGACCATCGACACTGAGCAACAATAACAGCAGCAAATGCCCTAGAAAAGACCAAGGTTTTTGTTTTCAATTAGAAAAATCTCATGCGCACCCCAAAAACTTGAGCCGATACAGAGAGAAAAGAAAGTGACAGCCAATCCGGAAATCATGTGAAAATATTCATTTTCATTTAATTTAAAAAAAATATACGGCTATTTAACGAAATATACAGAAGGGAGACCATTTCTTGTTACAGTTTCCGAAATTCAGCTTTTGTCTTGCGTCTTGCATATATACGAAACATGTTTTGCAATCTTTATAGGCTCAGCGCAAAAATGGTACGGATGTGATCAAAAAATCATGATTCGGTATTGTTAAGTTCAGCTGCATTGATCTTAAAATGCCAGAATGGAATGTAATGGTGGGCCAACATTTATTCAACAATACAAAAACGAGATTTTCTCGAATTTCAGCCAATCATCCAATTTCGTTTAAAAGGTCGCAGAGAATTTGGAATGCAAATTCCACACCTAAATTGATTGCATTTTATTAAGCCGATTCTTTTTTACTTTTTCAATTCAATTCGACCATTTAAGCAAAAAAAATTCAAATATGTCCATTATTCAATATGAAAAAAATGAATTTCATTGTAAAATTGAATGAAAATGACGAAAAAAAATCATTTTGGCAAAAACGTTTGCTTTGATTGACGGTTTTGTTGATTGAACAGAATATGACAAATTTCCTGTCAAAACTCCATTGACTCGTGAAAAAATGGTCGACTGAGCCTTTCAAATACTTTGTCTCGTGAGAAAATCATTCTCTTTGCAGGTAAATCAACTCGTGCGTTGGAAAATATTCGAGCGTTGTGAAGTTTTTTTCACAACAATATTGAATGTTCAGGTTCCTTTTTTATTAGTATTCTCATAAAATAAGTGAAATTATCTGTTTTTTTACTTCATTTCTATGACAAGTTTATTAATCTTGTATCTATCTCAGATCCCACCAATATAAAAGTACTCAGTGCCACTTGTCAGTGTCAGAGTCAGTGGTCAGTTTTCATTTTTACTACCAAAAATGTGTATATCATTCTCTCGAATTGAAAGGTCGAAAACA
>NW_022199552.1:442277-498454 GCF_009176525.2 Contarinia nasturtii | reverse complement strand
AAAAAATGTTTACTTTCGAGTTAAAAAGGTTAGTAATTAAGAAACCGTCCATGCGTCATTTTCTTCTGTCGATGATCTCTATCGAAATTCCTCCTTTATCCAATGAAAATATCATTTTCGGGACATTTTCTGTTCATAATTTCGATAAGGTTTCGCCAAAGACTCGTAAGTCACAACCACCAACCATTACAGGCCATTGACCATCGCTGCGAACCTGTTTGAATTCGACCGCCAAGCGGAACTATAATTCATATTTGCTTTTACCATTTGGTTAGCGTCAATAAATGTCACATGCATATGCAAACACATTCATTCCTTTCTTTCTTTTTAATGGCATTCATTTATCGAAATGTCTGGCGCTTACAAAACCGATTGTCATCTCAAAAGGACACGAATAAAAAAGACAAAATAAAATCCAAGGGTTTATCGATAGAAAAACATATTCACTAATAGTTTTCTATTGTTAAAATAACCGAATATAATGCATTAGCACGGAGCGCGGAACCCCATCACAGGGTTGAAAAAAAACCATGTTGCTTAACTGAACGCGAGCAATAACAAAATAAGTGAAATAAAAAAATGACGATCATCACGATATAGAGGACTCGGTGACCGCTTATGGAACAATACACGAATGACAAAAAACCCGTTGACAAGATTGAAACGCCGTTATCGATATGTATGTTATCCCGACGAGAGTGAAAGAGAGATTGAGAGGGAGAGAGACATGGTTTGAATGGTAGGTGATAATACTGTGGATATGCTTCAACGGCACCCTTTCGTTATTAATCTGCTTCGTCGCTACTTACTGTGTTTTTGTTGAGAAAAACAGAAAACAAATCAATTTGTAGAGACAAATTGATTAACAATCAAATTGAATTAAACGGAGCGATTGCATGTTCATACAGTTACACCCGCTCGCAATCGAAATTGAGAAAACAAACATATTGATGCGATTCTAATGGTTAATTGATGAAAAAAACAAGGATCCCAAACCACAAGGGACGGAATGAGTGACATTATCTCTTGTCCATCGTGTTTGATAGAATGACTATGAAATTAATTAATTACTCATATGTATTTTCTTCTAATTCGTTGCGTGTTCAAACGAAACTAAATTTGTGGAAAACACATTCTGTCGATACGTATGGAATTTCGGGCAATCGAAGTATGGAATTTCGGTTAGAGCTATTGAACGTTCAATATATACTATTTTGCTTTTGGGCTATAATTGAAATTATTTTATTCACGCGATTTCAGCTGATTAAAGGATATTTGATAAATAATACCAACATATCGCACTAATTAACGTGGGAAGAGAATTCGTGCATTATTTTCTTCCGGAACGACGTTATTCGATCATTTCAAATTATTATGGTATTTTTTTTATCGAATTGAATGAACTTAAATGGTCGGTTAACGTTGGGACCAAACACGAACATAATGAAACATTTTCCAGAGCAAGAAATTGTCAAATTCACCGTTAAATTTTCTTAGTGATTACTCGTTTACTTAACTCAAAATGTGAACTCCTGATCGAATAACAGGAATTAAATTCTGGATCAAATTCTGTTTTATTGAATGAAATTCAAATCTGTTTTGAAATAAGTGACTTATCCTTTAACTATTAATTTTAATTCGTATTGGTGAATTTGTGAACGGTAATCTCAATGATAAATGCAATTGAAGCTGTTATCAATGAAATCACGTAGATGAATAGCAACCATTTCATTTGTTCTATGGATAGAGAATGCGTTTTTTGTTTGAAATTGTTGTTCCCCATCAAATCGGCAGCATACGCAGAAAAAGACTGATAAAATCGACATAGACCATTTTCCATGATCGAACTAAGTGTTTTTTCAACATTTCGAACAATTCGTTCGGGAATATGTTCATTTGATAATAAATAAAGTTGTGAATTCAGCGAACCTAAAATGGATTTTTCTATTTTTTGATAATGTCCATGTATAAATTTGAAAAAAGGAGAAATCATTACCGAGTCTTTCTTCCAACACATCAAAGTCTCGCAAATCTTTTATAACAACTTGTATAAAATTGACATAGTATTCATTCATTATGAATGCAAATGCCATTTCATGTTCTGTGAGCAATTTGAAAAAGGTCATCTTTTTCGTGTATTTGAGATTTGGTCCGAGTTTATTTCTAGAATTGAAAAAATAAATCAAAATTTCATTTTTTCTTTCATCAAAAATATTATTTTGACTGACCGTAACATTTCCTCAATAAGTGGACGAGTGTCATTAAGCCAAGTTCCAAGCCAAATTGGTGCATTTAATGCAGACAATTCGTTGAGTGTTTTAACTTTTTGATAACGAATCAGATACGATGGAAATAATACGGATTCAATCCAAAGGGCGGTGAGGAAAAAGCTTGAAATCAATAAAATTCCAAAAAACCATCGTTCTATTTTATGACGCATTTGAAGGTGGCCACAACCGCATGCAATTAGGCCAATATCAATAAAACATGATATTAAACCATTGTACCTTAAGCGATACACTCGACGTAGATAACAAAGTATCATGCTAGCCAACAACCACGATGTTAATAGCCAAAAAATCACTCGTTTGCCCGAATCCTTTATTATTCCCATATATTTTCCTCGCTTTATGTCAGTGCCATAGACAAAGATCACCGTTAAATCCGGTGACTGATATGGATACAATGCAATCGATTTGCTTTTATCACTAAAGAATGCAGCATATGGCTCCAAATTCAACTCGACAATGTGTGGGCTTTGAGTTTTGTGAGAATTTCCTCTGAAATGTTATTGAAAATGCACAACATTTTATTTTCCAATTTGATAACTTTAAACAGAAATATCCTTTGACCAAGGAGTCATATTTTTAACATCGACATTTAAAAAATATATATAATACTCACATTTCTCCACTATAAACCGATTCATATTCATGTGAAAGTTCTTTGTAAAATGTTCTCATTCTTTTTGGAATTCGACGATTTTCAATTAAGGATTTATAACTGTAGCACGAAACACTTTTCATGTTCACATGAGTTGCATTCAATTTTGAAAAAAAGAAATTTATGAAAAATAAGTAACCATTCATATTGTCGAAAAGTGTTTGAATCCTTTTATTTGGACTGCAATCTCTTCCGTGGAGATAATTTATTGACATTGTCCACCGCTTTTCGTACGTTTTAAATGTTAAATCGAATAAATTTTCTGTTTCACTTTCGTTCTTAATGAATATGTGTTCCGTGAATCCACTGAAAATCGAAATATTTCCAGAATTATAGAACAAAATCAATGAATCAGACAAAATGGTCATTCTTTCTTCGTCGATTTCAAACATTGAATTTGTTTCATCATCTGAATAAAATATGAAAATTCGGTAAATTGTTAATATGTCTTTGAAATTAATGATGTTTGTTAAACTGTTTGTATCAACGATGATCAATTGAAGCACATTGTCGGAGCGGTCATTCGGTTTCCAGTGTGATGACGAACAATTGGAAAGATCAGTATAAAACCAAGGGATGAATCGAGGACAAATCAACTGTATTTCACCGACCAGATTGTGGTCGAAAATGTTCGGGTCATGTAGAATATGACCTGTTCGGAAGTGTCCATCAATGAACAAGCGGCATATGAAAAGTGCCAAATGATGAAAATTCAATGCGCTTGGAGCGAAGAAAAGATTGGACGGTGTCATTTTGACGATGAGTTTGAATTGACTGATTTTATTTTAACAAAGTAATTTTGAATGCAGACAGCTACGAAATGAAGTTATTACCATAGTTTTGACCTAGAACACCAATTTTTCGATTATATTTATATAAAAAGAATGTTACACACGATATGGATGGAAATTGATCAACATCTCTATAATTCATACAGAGCTTGCCTGCGCACTGTTATCTATCTAAATCTATTGATTTACAACAATTTGTTCAATTTAGTATCAATTCGGTTCACATTATCAAACATCTTGCATTTCCATATTTGTTGATGAAAAATGGATGTTTGCCACAAAAAACTTTTTTTTTCCTCCCAAAAACCTCGTTATGCAAACATTCAGAGTTTCATCAGAAATGTCCATTCCAACATCTAAAACACCTAATTGAAAATGAATGATATTTAAAATAAGTGAAAATGTATCGGTCACATCATAAAAAAATGCGCGAGCCCTTGGTGAGTTTATTAAATCATCATCTACAAACAGATGCCGTTACCGTGAGTCCCGTTTTTCAAATCCATACCCCAAAAACATTCACCAAAAAAAAGTAAATAAATTAAAACATTAATTTGAGAAGAGAGTGAGAGTAGAAAATCATCGTAGAAAAAAAAATGCTCATTAATTTTTATGATTTTGAATCTATTCACATCGTTCCATTGATTTGTTGTGTCAGTGTGCGTGCAAAAAGGCGCAAATGAAAGCGATTGAAAATGTAATGGAATTGCGGTATGAGTCATTAGAAATGATTCATGAATGGAAACATATGCAACAATTTATTGACGACAGTGATCAACTGAGCATTTCCAATCACTTTCTTTTTTCCGATTCTCACTCAATTAAGCGTCGAAAGTTATTTTGTATTTCACTTTCTGTTTTCTTTCGATCCGACGATTTGAAAGGAAAGCAATAAAATAAATAACATTTTATGAGTTTTCACCTCATCTTTTTGTTCCCTTGTTGCTCTACGTTGTTTTTGCATCGTCGTCGTCTTCGCCGTTGGGAACAATAATACAAGAAAGAAGTGTTACGTGTGCGTGTTTTGTGTGCATGCGGAGATTTCAATCGCTTGATTGACAACAATAACATTGAATGACACACAACATCACCGAAACAACAGAAAACATAGATAGACACAAGAATGAGACACGGACACGGGACCTTGATGAAATTTTGATGAGAATGGACAATATTTTCGAATATATTTTTTTTGTCATTCTTAAATCGAAAGAAAGGAAAAAAAACTCTGACTTTTTCGTTATTTTCGGGTAAATTTATGATGCAACTGGTCATTCGCTATGACTTTTCGATTCGATGACTTTTCAAACCATTTTCTAAAAAAAAAATTGGAATTGATTCGTGTTAATGGCTCAATTAGTTCATGTCGATATTTTTTTCTAGCCCATTTTTTGTTGTTTTCGAGAACAATTGATGATGTCGTCGTCGTCGTCATCGTCCTCGTCAACGCGCAGATGTTTTTTTTCCACAATCATAATTTGACTTATGATTCGTACACAAATGACCAGCGCCCATCAATTTTTGCATCATTTACGCTAAATAATGTCAAATAGATTCGTCATTTTTTTTCCTTTCAAAAACAAAACAATCGGCTATTTTTCATGTCGGTAGAATCGTTCAAAAACAAAATACTTTTCTTTCATACAAATTTTGCAGACGTTTTGTCTCGCTTAAATAGTTTCGGATGAAATTCGATGAAAAATACTGCATTTCTTCTCCATTTAACTCCTTAAGTTTTGTCATTATTTCTCAAAGAGTTTGTCAAAGCTGAAAAGAAGATGTTTGTTCAAGAAAACTTTTCATTAAAAACCGATTCTTAGCCATTTCTTTGAAATGAACTGATCAATGAATTTTAATGAACTTTTGATTTAAAGCCATTGAACGATGTTTTTCTTTTTATTGAAAGCCGTTTATTTTTCTCGAGCAATAGACTTTTCTCATTCATCCCACAAATCTTACATTTACCGTGACATTATTCTTTAAGCCTTTCATTTTTGCCACTCTTTTGCACATTGCAAAGCAATTTCAAGTTTTAAATGGAAGTTAATTATGGAGACACTGAATGAAATTGAAGAAAAGAAAACCAAGAGAAAATAACGAAAAAACTGCATGTGAAAGAAAATGTATTCATAAAAATAAATAAAACCGATTCAATCGATACCGTAATTTTTAGCGCAAACTGCTGGTATTATTCAACCTCCACAAATAAACAACATCACAAAGAAATAGATGACGAAAAAACACAAAGGAAACGAAACCCGTTATTACATGTTTGACACAAACAACACTAATTCACACCTTTCTTCGAATACAAGAGAAAAAAACACAGATTTGCCACAAACTTTTCAGAGAAAAAAAAATGCCATTTTGCTACACCATTGTTTGGGTGATAAGTAGTTTTTCAATTAACCCAACACCTTCGACACACTTACATCTCAATACGAAAAAAAAGAGTTGACAATATTTTTGCTTCTTTCCGATAATGTAAGGGATAAGTGATTTTTTAATTTTCCATGAAAGCATTTGGCAATGATGACGATTATGAAGGTGATCATGAAATTCATGGAATTTAATAATAAAATTCGCTTTATTTCGCTTAAGTGCGTTTTTGTTTGTGCAAAATAGAACAATATCACTCTTTGAATTATCGGGAAAATGGACCAATACCGATCAATACTTATGATAAACACCATACAATTACTTTATGTGGGTTATTCTCAATGCCAAAAGACGCCAACATTTAAATCTTCTGAAGAAAAGTTTGCAATCTTGAACGGAATATGTTCGAAATTGACATCTTTTCGGAAGTCTTGAATATTGAGTCTTGAAAATTGGAGCACCAATTTTGAGTCGCAATTTCAATAACATGAGTGAAAATTGTTGGAAAATAAAAAGAAGTGCAAAAAATGCACCTCGCCACCACCTATTCGCTCCAGATGTTAAAATTAAAAATCTTCTCTTTTTCGAATATCTTCATCCAACTGACACAATTTTGCTGAAAATGCTTGTAAACCGCACAAAGCATTTAAAATTACATGTTATTGTTGTGAAACTTTTGTTTTGATATTTTGTAACTGATTTTAAAGGCAAAAAAAATGCACGTGGACCATCGATCAATCCAAGTGCTTATGACCTAAGCCACATTAGAAAAGGCCAACGTTTTGATGGCAATCAATATTGTTTGAATATGCTTCAATAGATGCAATTCGAGTCCATGAACACCAATCTTATTTATGGGATCACGTCAAAATGATCGAAAAGGATGTAAGACATGTTACCAAATGGCAAAAATGATCATAAAACTACAAAGAAACTTATTCATTGCTCAACCGTTTTTCTTCTTCTCTTTTTTTAAAAAAACCTCAAATGATCTGTTTTATAATGCATCAAAGAACAAAGTTATTGTAAATGCCATTGTTGTGTGAGCGTTTTTAATCGTCTAATCGCGCATTTGACAAACATTGGAAAAACCATGTTCTCTTAACAAAATTCTTTGATTTTTTTTGTTGTTGTGTCCCGGAGGCAATAGGAAACATAAAGGAACGGTTTAGGTAACAAATTGCGAGAATGTCACAGACAAAGATATTTATTTTAAACAACACTCTTGTCTTGTGCATTATTTCTTGTTGCATTCGGAACTATTTGTTCTTTCGATTGAATGGTATGCGTGTCTTTGTTTGTAGTTGTCGTTTGTCGTCGTTCGCATGGATAAATCGCATGGATAAATGTTATTAACGAGCCTATAGAGAGCCAAAGCGGATAATCCCGTTCGATTTATGTTAACAACACTTCTTTTTCTTCACTCGATGCATTGCTTATCAGTTATATTTGGGGATTTTTTTACTGAAACCGCACAACATATGGACGTTGCGTCCATTGCAGATGCAATTGCAAACATTTTCAAACTCATTGTACACAATCTTTATTGTAAGCATGATGAAGTCCATTTGTGATGGTTATTATGCCATTTGAATGCACACGCAACGACACAATCTTAATGAAGACATAGAGAATGAATACACACACAGAAGACAGATTGGTTTCGCTTTGGTTTTTGTTCGTTGTCCGAGACACTCTGTCTGTTTGATGACTTATTGTTATTGTCGGCAAAATCTTGAACCATTCATTTTAGTCAATCAGAACGAAAAATTCAGCCTTTTGTTTTATATGTCATCCGTTTTTTGTGCGGATATCTAAGGTATCGTGTGTGTTTGTGTGTCAAAGGGCAAGATGTTTGGGCGTCAACGAAGTCAATTAAAAAGGCACGTTACGCAATAATGGTTTCCCCAGACTCTATTCGCATCGATGTGGCTTTCTTAGCCAACCAATTCGGAGCATATAAAAATGACAATTTTTACGACTTTGCCAAAATCATTTTATGACGTGCAAATACGATAGATTTTCATTTTAGGCAGTTACCTTTCAAATGTGTCATTCGATTTACAGCGACAGATTATGAC
Source organism: Contarinia nasturtii (assembly GCF_009176525.2). Taxonomy (NCBI): domain Eukaryota; kingdom Metazoa; phylum Arthropoda; class Insecta; order Diptera; family Cecidomyiidae; genus Contarinia; species Contarinia nasturtii. The sequence continues at coordinate 490,260 of NW_022199552.1, read as the reverse complement.
TTTTAGTGTGCATACTTAGAGGACACAGAGAGGCATACAGAGAGAGATAGAGAGAGAGAGAGGAAGATGACAATCAATATCCGAGAGATGACAATCATTTTCATGGACGGGCACAGTTATTACGCACTTTATTTATGACGATTCAATTCTTTTAATTCGACAATCGACGTTATTTAATTTTAAGGAAATTTTTATCGATTGTTATTATTGGCTTGAGATACACATACTCGACCCCTCTTCAACGTGTACCGTACGGTGAGAGAGTGAGTTAAGTAATTTTACCTACTGTGCAATGTACTAAGCATACGTGTAGGTCAAGTCTTACTTAAAATTTTATGACGGTAATAGACAACCGCGCGAATAAAATGCACATCATAAAACGTTTCAATTGATTGTGCAATTCCATTACGGTATGGCAATAATTCTTAATATTTTATGATATGAACCGATCAAAATTTCTTTGAATATGTGAGAAATCAGAATGAAAAAGCCCTTTCATTCAAAAATGTTAAAGCCAAAAGTGATTTAAAAACTTCAATGATCATTAAACACCACATAAATTCAAATTGTATATTACTTCTCCGCAATTGAAATCGATACCGTTGATGATATACATACATTTCATGTAACGGATTTTCTTTCACAATTCTCAATTTTATATACAATACGATATGTGAAGATAAATGTCAGATCGTTGGCAGAATAAAATACGATATCTTTAGATAACAGCGTGAAATTTCGAGTTAAAAGAAACGGCAAGACATTTAGAAAAGTAAATGGATTGAGAAAAAAGGTTTCGATCGAACCTAAGACTTCTGAATCAAAAGTTCTGGTGAATCTCGATCTGGTCGGTTAAGTCATTTTAACGGTGTTCAATTTGTACAAACGTCTTGGCGTCGACTCATTTGGAACGAAATGAATTCAAATATTCGAATGCATTTTTGGTATTCATTTCGCCTTCTGATAAAATGGATCAATTCAATGCCTTGGCAGATATTCCTTGCGAACTGCATAATCAATTACTAGGAAGATTGACATGTTTGGTCAAAAAATTCGATTTCAAAAATATAATGAATTGATGACACTTGATTGAAAATTAGTTCAATTTCAATTTGATTCCAATATTTGGAAGATCTTCTGAAAAGAATAGCCATAAAGAGATTATCGTACTTTTGCTTTGATGTCACTTTCAGATTGATTGGTCAATTGTGCAATCTAAAACCCACACAATGAATCGTGTGCTCAAAACTGTCCATATCCAAACAACATCGTCATAAAAATTAGAATGCTGCCTCTTACTTAGTAACAAAAAGGTGTCAAAATGTGTATCATCAAAAAGTGAACTCAATGGTTTGACAAAAGTGTTTGAAATGCCACTCGTAGAAGTGAAAGATCGAACGCAAAAATATATTCATAAGCCAGAAAAAAGCGTTCCAGTTTAGTTGCGTATATGAACTCATTGAATAAGAAAAATTGTAAAATTGTTTGCAAGAAAATATTGTGTATGAGCAGTCAAAAAGGTGAAATTCCATCGTTCTTGAGCGATCATTCTCTCTCTCGTTACTTCATAAAAAACCCATTTATATTGTAATAATAATGCGTGCATTGTTCTTATGCTTATACAATTGTATCTTATTCGGCACATCCAAATGGAGAGAGAAAGAGATTGTCTTCTAAAGTTGTTGTTGTTGCCTGTCAATCTTTTGTTCATGGATATATTTATAAATACATATTTTTCCATTTGTTGCTTCTACTTTTTTTTTGTCACTCGCATTGCCTGGCGTTTTTTCTCTCTCTTCTTCGTTTGATTTCGCTTGACAGCTCGTCATCGTGTCCTTTTGTTGTTTCCCGATCGTCGTGTTCAAATCAGTTCGAGAGCGAAAGAGCAGTCACTCATTCGTTCACATGACGCATATATGTCACTGTCATTCTTTTGCTTCAAAAAAAAAATCTTTATTCAAATTTTCTGCGGCCCGAACTCTATTCCTTCTTCTTGCTCGTTCGTTTCTCGTTTGTTATATGTCGCTTTATTGTCTGTTGCAAAAGTTGGACAAACAATGAACTTGCAACAACACTCTCTCACTTCACATCTTTTATTTCTCTTCGATATATTATTTCACTCTGTCTCCTTCGGTCTCTTCGTCCATTTTTGATATTTATATGGAACATGAATTTATGAAAAAGAGATATCATTTCAATGGGGATTTATGAAAATATATTGCATAAAATATTAGGCAATTTTCATGACGATTGTTCAGCTCATGGGCAGTTTGTATGCGCTCAAGCACTTCTTGTCATGCTGTGAACGAGCGAAAATCGGTCACAAACAATGAACACTTTTTTCCACAAACAACCACAATCCTGTCGATATATTCACGTCTTCTGGCCACAATCTTTTCTATAAGTACCATTCGATTTATTGGCCAGGGAATATTCTCTTTAATTTCTAGAATGAAAAAAAAAAAAAACAACCGAATGATTTTCCACAATTTAGTTATAGGTTTTCGTACAAACCTCGATGATACTCGATTTAAATACGGTATATATGATTAAATGGAAAAGGTCGTTTTCAATCTCATCTTTACATACAAACGGACAGGGACAACACACTTTAAACAGCACCGGAAAATAAAATGATGTGCGCCGATGTCAATTTAATCTCATCTAAAGTGGTTATGCAAACAATTCAACATTTTTTTTCTTCTCTTCACTTCGCTTGCTTTCTTCGGTCGGCATTCATGATGCTCGACTGCATCTCATTTTAATTGAAAAGGGCAATTCCCAATTTATTCTCATGTGCGCAATGAAATTTGTGGTTTAATCACTGATCACATGTATATAACATCAAAAAGTAGAAACTTTCTTTTAACCTCTTTGAACTGAAGCTACTTCTCAGCAAAGAACATTATTGTTTCAAGAAGAAGAAATGTTATTTCATGAAATTATTATTTTTTTGAGGATTTTGGGTATCAAAAGGACCAATTTCAAGGTTTTTAAAGAACGTGTCAGTTGGTTTTCCGCATTTTTGTCTACTTTGCTTCAAATTTATTGTTGATTTTCTAGATTACTTCTCTTGCTTTGAAGAGCAACTTGCTTTAAAAAAATGTTCTTCAATTTTTCATCATTTTCTTAAAATCTGACTGCAATTCGTCAAAATTTTCTCATGCCAAAAAGGGTGAATCTAAATTTCACTTTCATTTTTATTAAAAAAAAATGTGTAGTTTTCACCTATTCCAGCTTCTTTTACCTCATTTTTTGCTTCCTTCCTCATGTTCGGTGTATTTTGGTTCTACTTCCTTGCAAAATGTTATGGTATTCCTTCAAAAAAATTGATTCCGTCTAAAAATGTCAATTTATTTTGAAAAAACTAATTTTTTCCTCATTCCGTCATATCAAACTAGTTCTGTTGTATTGATATAACCTCTCGCTGTCTTCCACAACGAACAGGAATGTGGTTTGTCATGCGTAACGATGCATTGGTAACGAAGACAAAATGATTTTTGAATGTGTTTTTTTTTTCTTCAACTGTGTTTGATGCACAACAACACGGTGACAACATCAACGGCATCGGTGATGATGAGCTGAAATTATATGCTTATTTAGATGAAGATGAGCGTTGTGTTCTTTTTTTTCTACTGTGCACCATCGAGCGTTATTTAAATTGCATTAAATTCGTAGTCAATAAACAATGCGAGAGTTAGAGGTGCCTTGCAGTTCGAATTCAACTCTTTTATTGAGAGATACCCAGTGTGAGAGAGGTAAATCACCTATATATCCGAATATGATGGTAAATATTGAATAACGATTGACATGAAAAGGGTTTCTCAGACTACATCAACCGGAACCGACGTGAATGAGAATAAAATGCTAATCATCATCACATGTGACAACACAAGCGCCAAAGGAAGCGAAAAAAATGTATTTGCCTATCGATGTCAAACGCTTGATTTTCTACGATTCATTTTTTTTTTCTTCTTTCAAAAGAATAAAACATCTTCTTGTCTCCGTTGACATTTGTTGTGACGCAATGATGAGTTCAAACAACAAAATCACATCATTCTAATTCGGCTAAATCGGTATATTAAGCGTATAATGATTGCCTTTGATTCAATTTATTGACACATTCGGATCATCTTCCTTGTTGGTTCTCATGTCGCTCTGTATTCTCATTCTCTAGCCTTTTTTCATCGCTTGAATTTCCATTCGTTCATTAGTTGTCGGGTACTTTGTTTAAAAAAATGCTTCGGTCTCATTAGATCGGAAAAGGAGTTTGCACGCAATCCTCAGTTGAACAAATCGATGACACTAATCGGTTGTTATTTGCGAAAATTGATGTAAAAATACTTTACCTTACACACTAGGTGTGTGCGGAAAAGTAAAAATGCGCTCAACTGCAAAAACCAGCAACGATGGGAAAAAGTATTGAATCCCCTTCAAATTTCACGGCTTCAACCTACATTTTCTTAATAAAATGCAAAAAGTGTTTTTGTCGGTTCAACACATATCCATAAATTCCCGAGCAGAAAAATGATTGGACATGAAATTGTGCCAAATGTCGCCAATTTTTGCGTTCATTTCCTGATGCGAAACCAATAATTCAAGACAATTCATAGAAAATAGAGTGTGTCTACGTTCGTTCCGTTGATTGAGCGCCAAAATCGCAATCCGTAAAATATATTCACGCAATTTTTCTGCAACAAAAAAAGAGAATATTTATGGGTGTTTTTTTTTGTTCAATGGATGATATTTCAACACGATCTCACCCTCAAAAAGTCGTTAAATGTTTGTGTAATGTATATTTAATGTTAGTCTTGGCGCCCGATAACAATCAATATTTTCTTCGTGTAATGCACACCATCTTACAAACTTGATACAAATTAGTTTCAATGTGTTTTTTTTTTGTGTGTTAAATTCAATTGCTCGGTTCAAATAATTTTAATTGAACGGTTCGGACAATACCTTTGACCTGGCCTAGCATCGAAGTCTGGTGGTTTTCTTTGAGGAATATATAATGAGACTCCTGTTTCGGTAATTATGGTTCAGATCGTGCGATATAGTGACCATATTGCGCCACGTGCCTCAACCTAGCACACGGACGATTTTATTCAAATGAGCCGTATCTCGGACAATGCATCTCGAGTGTATGAACTATAGTTGATGAAATCGGTACGCAACAAATACCAATTAGCGAGCGCAGAACAATGGAAAAGAGTTCGATCGAGAGAAAAACCGCAGCGCACCACATATGGTCGATCACTTGCAACGGACACTATGTAATTGCGTTAAATGAATAAAATTATTGAAATTTAATCGCAACGAACATTATTTTTGAAACACATCAGAAATGGATGTGACAGTGACACATCAACCACATGCCAAAAATATTAACATCAAGCGAGAGAGAGAAATGATGGACTGTCATCATGGGACACATCAAAACTCAGTACATCACAAACGATTTTTAACGAAATAAAGCAATTTCATTAATGACTCGGTGGTTTAGTTTGAAAAAAAACGGGGTAATTTTTTTATACACTCTATGGAAATTATGAACAAAAATACATAAAAAACTAATTTGTTTATTGCTTTTGAATAAATTCGATTTTCAGATGGAACCGATTAGTTTTATTTAAGGGCGTTTTTTTTTCATTTTTTGTATGTTCAATATGGTGTTTGCTTTGTGAAACATGGATTCATCAAGTAATTTTTAGTGAATTTCGGGAATTAACTGACGATTAAATAACGATTCCGAAACGAATAAGAAACATGTTTTGATCAAAAACACTTAAATGTGAATTAATTCTGAATTTGATGTCAAATTTAGCTTGAAATGGCCACTTTTGAAATCTAAAATGAAACTTATGCGGCTCATAATGCAACATAAATTCGAAAGATCAAAAATTGGTATAAGTAAACAACAGCTTCTTCGGCAAAACATTTGAAGATAGCCATTGAAGAATTTTCTTACTCCATTTGTCTTCTTGTTGCTTTGGTAATTTCATGTGAAGTAGAGCGAAACTCTTTTCTTTGCGTTCTAACATAGTGACTTTGGATCAATTTGCAGATAACTCAATAAAATGTCATTAGTCAAAATTTATGGCTATTTAGTTTTTTTAAGGGTATCTTTGGTTCAAAAAAACATATATCTTGAAATTTCTTATGGACGATTGAATTTCTGAGCCATGTAATTATAATTTATGAATATATGGCACCGAACAAAAAACTTATCTGATTCTTTCTCTTTAATTATCATATCCATGAAAATGTAAGGAATGCAGTTGAGTGCCGTGTAGTTTTCACAAGAAATCAAGTTGATAAATTAAATAGCTCAAAAACGAAAATTTTGTATGGGGAGTACTCTTACTTTTGATCGAAATGTCATCAAACTTACTGATATTATGTATTTTTTATGATTTTCCAGTAAAATGGACCCCTTTTAAGTCGCTGTCTCATATCAAATAGAAAATTGAAAATTTTGATTAGTTGAACTTGTTGAACAACGCATCAATTTTAGTTGGCTAAGTTCAAAAAATTCCAAATTCACAAACTCAAAAAATTGGTAATAATTTGAATTGTGTTCACTTCAGTTGTCCAATTTAAACTTCACCTAAAAAAAATGTGTTGTAAAAAATCATCAGCAATGAAGCGTAGAAATTGGCCAAGGTGTATTGTCCTGGTCTATCATACTCTTCCAATGATGACCGTTACGGTTAGTCGACTGCTGCATCCAAAACTGTGGTCATTTGTCGAGACGCACTCACTTTGTTGAGCGCATATGTGTCCGATGCACACAGCATCGAAATCGGTCATTCTATGCCATTGGCCGAATTAATTGATGGACGAACACGAACAATATGTCATTTTTGATCGAAGGCACGCGGCCAACGACATCAATAACTCATTGCATTTCATGTTGAATAAAAAATGCATTTTTTTTTCTTCTCTACTGTAGTAATGATCATGTATTGTATAACGTGAGTTACGCGTGTAGCCATAATTACTTGATGTGCAATGCAATTTGTTCAATCGACAAATATTTCGATTCGATAGTCACATATGCTAGCGGTGCAATTTCTGATGATTGCGTGAGCACCTATACTGTTTGCTTTGCATCCCGAATAACGCAGGAACAATAAATGCATTCGCAATGCAACAGTACAATGGGCGAAAGTATTAAAAACGATTAAAACACTGAACAAGAGTTAGACTGAGTCGAAACAGGAGTAGTACACATCTACCCCATGAACACGAATTTAGATCGCTTGATAAATGAATTATTATTACAATTTCAATTTTTTTACTCGCTCTCGCGCTCCTCGTTTTTTTATTTAGTCAGTCGTTTGTACCGTTTTTTGTCGGTTGAATCGCGAACAAATGTTATGCCGTGCGCGCATAGAATGCATACGGTGCCACTGGATATCGACAATCGCCTTTTTTCATAGTACAGTTTATTTCAATGCTAATGTTAAGAGTGCAACGCACACGCTGAACTCCTAGCACACTCAATGTGATTATTTATACATTTTCCAATGTTTGGTAATAATAATGAATTTTTTGTTCTCGCTTTGGCACAGTATAAACGCATTTCACTCCTATTAAAGCCGATTTTAAATATGGTTTTTTAAAGAGAATGCTTTTTGTGCTTGGCACAAGAGCAGAACAAAAGCAAAAATTTTACAATGCGAAAAAAACTAACCATGATTTATCGATTGGAAATCAGCGTATTGATTTCATATTCATCATTTCTCGAGATCGTGTGGTGAGATTGGCATTGAATTCATCGAATTACACTTTTTACCGTGAATAGAATACACTTAATGGGATCGGAATGACTACAATAGAATGAATCGGTTGATGTCATTTGATTTCATTCAATTTAATTTCAATCGATTTTCATAATTCACTACAAATTTGAATGATCCAAATTATGCTTAATGGACCAAAGAGTTTCCAAAAATGATAAAGGATTTGCAATCAGCTTACTGTTAATAATACTAATAACTTACTGTTTTTGGAATTGACAATAGCATTTTTATGCGTATAAATCAATGAAAATGAGTTTGGAGTATTGTTAAATTATTCATTTAGTAAAGCTGGTAAACTAGGGATTTTTATTGAAACGATTTTAATTTTTGAAATATACAGAAAAAAGCGGACAAAATCCTTTCAATTTCTAAAAATTGCCATTTTCCTTGAAATTTTATTCACTTATACACTTAAAAAAATTTGCCATTTAGAAAAATGATAAAAATGTAATGAAAAAAGAACATAAATATTTTTATTCCTTTCAATGATCATAGAATCATAAGATTAAACACATTTACTTGTTTTAATTCCAAAGAATAACCATGTTATGATTGAAAATCGATTTCCCTTTTTTCCCATATTTTTTTTTCAAATAAAACCAATTTTCTTCCAAATTAAACGTTCCACTTAATTCTCATAAATTCCATAAATTCTTCGTCGCTTACGAATAACAAAAAAGCAAAAACTGTTTAATTCGAGTAATTTGTAGTTAATTTTCGGTATCATTATCGTCGATCGGTACCAAGAATTATTGAACTGGTAAAAACATAAACAAAAAGACGAAGAAAAAAATCGAATATCAATTACTTTTTCAGGGCCATAAACTTACCTCAAATAATGACAAATGTGAGCAAACAAAACAATACGAAAAAACCGAAACAAGAAGCCGAGCTATAAAAAAAGCTGTTCAAAAACAGTTTCGATTAGGCAGCTCGTGCCTGCAGTAATAAAAAGTCACCTATTCAAAACTGTTTCCATATGGTCTACATTTTTATTGTTCTACGTTTTGCGTTTTTATTGACTTTGTGCATGGTCGAAAAGGTAAAGAGTATATGTGTGTGTCTATTGAGGATGCGGTCGCAGCCGACAATGCACGCATAACACAACAATGCACTTTTAACTACTCACAGTCATAATAGTTGTATAATTCAAAATACCCTCCGCATACACGACGGAATCAGTCAATTAAAATCTAAATATATGAATCACGCGCACATCAAAACGAGAAACTGCATTTGTTCCAGTTTGCACAGCGAACAAAAACATTCAAAATCCGTTTTAATAACTTTGTTGTAAAAATGCACGAAAAATGCTAGTTTATGGCCATATTTTTGTTTGGGTCATGCGCAGTTATACCAAATCACCATTTGAAATTTTCAAATTTACGACGTAGATTTTCAGTGAATCGTGTGCATATTTTTCTGACATGCAGAGAATGCAATTTGAAGCAAAGGTTAACCCTTTTTTTTATTTCTAATGCCGCGTGTGCGACAATGACGAGTCCATTGTATTGTTTTTCACTTCCAACTGTTTTTGAGATTTTCGATGACAAAAAATATATATATGAACTCGCCAATCTAATCCACTATGTTTGATGCAAACTAAAAATGAAAGTAAAATATTTGATGACATTACAATGGAGCCCAGACTCAATGATATAACGGGATAACATCATTTGAACTCATTAGAAAATTCCACCAACCAGTTTTTTCATTCTTTGTTTATAATTTTTTGGGATGATATTTTGACGGCGAATCTTCATCTCTTTTTAGAAATTTTATTCCATTTGTTTGTTTTATTTGAAAACCTCACATAATTTTTGGTTGAAACGAATTTTTGATTGACATAGACAAACAAATACACCCGAAATACTACGCGATAGCTGAAATATCTCATTGTTTTGTCCTTCGGAATGATTGTTTACTCTGGCCAATATTTGCTTTCAACATCGATTTAATAGCATCATATTTTTTTTTGTTTATTTAAATTTTTTCGGTTCAGAGAGATGCGCAGGGGGTTGAGATTGTCCAAATAAAACATGGACCTAACACTAAATCAAACTCGGGTTCAAAGTCCCGGCAAAAATTAAAAAGTTTCGACTGAAAATGATAACTAGACTCACAATGACATTCAATTTAATATCCATCCATGCAGTTATTTTAACTAATTTAATAAAACACACGATGAACGTATATCAAATCAAGCGTAAAACGTTGACCACGCGCCAACGATCACATAATTGAAACTCCGAAATGAATAAAAATTCCGTATTTCATCAGTTTAATTGGTTCTTTTCAGCTTTATTGAACACTGAATTTCACCCACTGGCTCAATATTCAAATGGAATTCAGTAAGTTATGCACAATATCCAACCCATATTGGAAAATTACGATAAAACTAAAAGGAAGAACCTTGCGGTAAACTCACGCATAGTTTCAATACTTCTTACATCGACTTTCTTGAGGTCGACCTCAAACACAAAACCATATGTTCAACTCGATTTATGCATTGTTCTTTCAATGTTTTGCCTTGCGGCATAAATGGTCTTTTTTGAGGAAATTTCGTTTTTAAAGTGAAATAAAAAGATCTACGCGTAAAAGAAACGCCGTAGTTTGAGAAGTCAATACTAGTAATAGAATGCTTTTCAAAAACCTAAAAATTAATCCGTAACTATTTGCTTCCGAACCAAAACCGATAACACTATAATTAACTCTAATAGCCTATTTCCATAGAAAGAAAGTAAAGAAGAAAGGGTTCTTGCAGTAATTGTTATTTTTAACAGCAGATACAAACAAATCAATTAATCATTGATAGATCCATTAGTGCTAAATGCATTCTTTATATTGATTGAAAGCCAATTGTCCAAAAATTATACCACGACCTTGTGTACCTTTTCTACAGTCAGAATTACAGGCAGAGTGCCTTAAGTAGCTCCTTTAATAGACAGGTATAGAAAGGAACATTTCGCGTAATAAGTCAATTAACCGTATTCAATAAGAGTTCAAATGGTAAGGTGTGAAAAGTGAAGAAAAAGGATATAAAAACGCGTACCTTCAAAGTGTTGGACCGCATTGTTGGTGATTCAAAGAACGAAGATGCACTTCATAAATTATACCAAAACCGCGAAACTATCTGGTTAACGGTAACGTAATCCTTGGCAAAATAATAATAATAAAAGTCGCAGGTCGAAAAATTAGATTTAATCATAGAATCATGGTGTACCTTTTGGTGCTATTGTAACGGTACAAATGTTTGTGCAGTAGCCGTCACAATAAATCCGTCCTTTGAAAATGATGCAAGAAATGCACGTATCATCATCGTGGTCGGCTGTCGTCGAATCGAATGACCCTCGAAACATTGATGATGGCACGCGGATATTCCGAATATCGTGTTGTTTTTTAGCCGTTCAGTTTTTATAACCCCGCGATAATGATGTCGATGTAGATACCTTATTCGCGGTCACTGCATTTGGTTTCTGATATAAATCGCTAATGATATTCAATGGTAAATCATATATATATATAAAAGGTGCGCGCGCGCATTGTCTTCTATCGCTCTCCATTTTTTACCGTTAATCATATACAGTACGTCCGCGCACACGGATTACAACTCATTGTCCCATTGCTCGGTTGTTTGTCTAACAAACATTCAGATTTTTGTGTGCACGCTTCTGGTGTTAAATGACACCGTCAAACTGGTTTTCCTTGCTCTTCATTGCGCGATGCGATGATGATGCAGGATCATTGTTTATTTTATCAAATATTCGAATAACTTAAATCAACATAAAATCGCTTATCTCGATAAACATTTCGAGCCTTTTTTTGTGCGTTGGTTTTGTTATGAAAAAAAGCGATGTCGCAACATAAAATGAACCGTTAAAATGCCCAAAGCCAAGAATTTTTATTGTTCTTTTTTCGATCAATGCTCAAAGTTTAAAAAAAAAGGACAATTTATTTATTGGATTGGAACAGATGATGCCGTGGGCAACATAAATCGCTGCCGTGGGCAACATTCGTTGAAAAAAGTTCGAATATTTATGGTCAAATGGAGTAGATTGTCAAAATGAATATTGCTTGCTTTGATTTATACAGAATTTAGATTGGAAATGAAATTTTTATTTTTGTAGCAAAAAATTCGTATCTGATTTGGTCTGATAGTGATTTAAAAAAAAATCCATGTCAACTTTTTTTTCTTTTGTCAATGAAAGGTCTTTAGTTAAATATTTATGATTTTTTTTTGAAGAAAACTAACAATAAATTTAATTTCAATCAAAAATCGTTACTTTTCAAAAAAGAGAAAAGAATTTTCGTTCAAAAAAAAAAATCTAATGAGCTCAAAGGCCAAGGGTGATAATTTAATCAAAACCTCTTCGAAGCGAAAAAAAAACTTTCTTGTAAGGTAACAGTGTCCATTTGTACGAAAGATGTGTGCGAATATACGGGAAATAGTCAATAATAATGATCGAATCGTAATCATATTTTAAATAATGAACCAAACAGTAGTCTCCATTGAGTGATGCGATCGGTATTGTCATCGTTGCACGCATTCTGTGTACCTTTGTGCCGGAAAATAATAATTTAATGATGTCCTGTGGCGTTCATCATCTTTTCGGGTGCATGTTGATGGCGGAAGACGTACAAGCTGCCTAAATGCATAAAAATATTGCATCGCTTTTTTATGCTTGCGTTCTTGTGAGGCATCAAAATGCAGGATTTACTGCTAATGACTTTTATGACGTGGTTGAGATTTTTTTACGAGCTATTGCTATTGTGTCAGCGCTTTTAATGGCATCACCGTGCCCGATTAGATCAAGATGATGATGACGCTGCTGTTGTTACTGTTTATATTTGGTGCGGTGCGATTCACAATGAATTTTACGACATTTTTTATGATTTCTTTCGTCATTATATGTTTTGAAGGGGATAAAATTCGTTACATGATCCATGTTTTCTTTCGAAAATATGTTTTTTTTAAATAGATTTTTTTTGCCATCAAAAATGGGATTTGCGTGTGCAGTTTAAATCCACTGCTGAGTTTATTATAGTTACAGTTCATCAAAAAACCATTGACACACAATGATGCAAACAATACAATTATTACGTTTTTTTCACGATGATTTTCAACTTTTTGAGAGAGAGATGATTATTTTCCCCGTTCGAAGACCGCTTTTTTGATTGCCCATTTAAGTCTGTTTTTTTAAAAAAATAGTTTACAATTTCACTATTGTTTATTTTATGAGGTTTTTACACACACACACACTCTCTCTCTCTTTTCGCAGAATTGAATTTCATCTCCTTTTCACCGATGAAGTCATTTTGTTATGGTTTAATGAATAAAATTGCCTGGTGAGTTTGAGATTTCACTGATAAAATATCATCTTTTTTTAACGAAAATCGCATTTTGTGAGAATTTCCAATTTTTTGGAAAGCAAACAGCGAAAATGACGGATAAAAACAGTGAAGTGCGCATCGAATCAAACTAACGAGATTGAGGTTTCGCATGTTTTTTTCCTGTCTGGTTTGCCGGTGTACGATTTAAGTTTCGCATGAAAAGAGTCAGGATTTTTTTTTTGGTTGTTAGTAGACTTTTTTCTATTGTTAGACAATCAGCTTGATATGATTGAATTTCAATGAGATTCTCATCAAAATCCATGAAAAATCGGTATTAAATAACCGATTTGAAAAGGATAATTTAAATGAAGACGAGAAATAACGGTAAGTAGCTTTTCCAAAAAAAAAAAACTCTTTCTTGGGAATTATTATCACGGAAAAAATTATTTTTAGCGAGACATGGGAAAATGAGCAGCGATGAAACAAAATCGACTAACAATCTCACATACGCCCGTTATGATCGAAAAGTATATATTTAGTCCAAATTTAAAAATAGTTTCAAATTTAAGCAAAATGGTTTAATCATAAGAATGACTTTCCGAAGATCCTCTTCCAGCTAGAGATAACCTTAGATACAAGCGGCAGTGTAAATATTTCGCACAAATTCGTCGCTCTTGAACATTAAAGATAAAAAAATGTAAAAAGACTGAAAATCCGAAATAAAAATGGACCAAACAAACTGATAGAAAAGCATAAAAAATCATCATTCGTTTGCCAAAATGAATCGAAGGCAAAAGTCGCTTGCTTCAAACATTTGTTCAAAACAAACCGCCCCTTTGCTTTGCTCTAAATCTTTCTGTAATTTCGGTAAATACCATTTTTTTACAAAAAACCCACGATTTCACGTGAAACGAATCGTCGATTAATGTTTTGCCATTTTTCTCGGAAATACATTGGAATCTACCAATTTTTCAAAAATTATCGTTCGACCAACCAGAGCAAAAAAAAACTGTTCAAAATTGCGTTATTAAATATTTGTTTTCGGTCGGAAATCAAATATCAAAAACGGTTTGGTGAATTGCGCAATTTGATCGGTTTTAAATGAAAAAAAGGAAGCCCAAGTTATGAATCGACGACAAAAGGCAATAAAAACCGTAATAATCTAATGCTAAACAATGTAAGATTGATTGCTTGGACTTGGCATTCGTCACAGTTGATCGTTACCTTTGGGTAAAACTGCAGCACTATTTGAATAGAAATGGATTTTTGTGTGAAACGGACACCGAATTTCTTCCGGTTATTTGTTAATTGTCAAAAATCAGTGAACAAACAAAGGGCCGTTGAAGAACAGAAAACATACACATAAAAAAACATCAGCAAAGAAGTTTGTAAAAAAAAAACAGAGAAAAAGTAGTGAAAAGAGAAAAAATAGAAACCATTTAAATCGAAACCGAAAAGCAATTTGAAATGAATTCGATGCTTTGTTTACTTGTCGACTAACAACTTCAAAAAAAAACTATCCAAACGTTCTTTTGTTCAAATGGCATTGTTTTAAACCGAACTTAGTTTTTCTTCTTCTCTTTTTTGCATCGTTTGCTGATAACTTTTAAAAAAAAAAGTGTTGGGTTCCTTTGAGTTGAATTGTAACTGATTTAAATCTGGTCTGAAGCCGGGACGAAAGAAAGAGCGCCTGTTTCGGTTGGTCCGCATTTCAATCTCGCTAAAATCGCATCACCGAATGCAAAAATGAACAATCACCTTTCAAGCGATTTATTTGAACATCTAATCATAAACCAGAAATATGTGTATATCATAAAAACATTGAAACTGATCTATTTATAAACAGCATTAAATTGAATATCTTGCTTGTCTTGGCTGGTTGACGACGCTCACACCCAGGACAACAACAACAAATGGATTTCATGATGCGAACGTGTCGCATATCAACACCAAAGACGCGATCTGTCTCACTCTTTCTCTCGCTTGAAGCCACTCTCCGCATTGCATACATGTCAACCTGGGCTGTCTCGTTACCAGAGTACTGACGAAAAGACCGAAAAAACCCGTGCACTTTTTGTCGGGGGGTATTCATAATTTCCATGCGCCATATTCACATCAAAAAAAATGAATGAAGGAAATTCGCGATTCATTTAATTTCAATAGAGAGAATAGGCGAACAAAAACCGAGCAAAATTTTATAATAATAACATAATATAATAATGGGCAATATTCGCTTCGTTACTCATTCTTCTTCTCGTTCTCTATGCTTTTCACCTTTAAGACATCACGATATGTGTGTTTGTGTGTCTTTTGTTTAGATTGTTTTTTGTGTTTCTTTAGTTTTTTTAGTGTGCGTTTTGCCAAAATTCAAAACCGGTTTCGGCCCATTGCCGAAAAAAGATTATTCAACCCAGACAACGACAGCGACGAAGACGATTTGGCAAAAGGACTTCTACCTTTTCTCATTTCATGTTGTTGCTTGCAAACATTTTATAATAAGAGAATGTCGAATGGAATTTAAAAAAAAAATCAAAACCAAGTCTATCACACAGTTTCTTCGCGAACTGCATTTTCTTATGATTACTTGCGAATTCTTCAAAGTCCGATGTTTGCACAAGATATTTGCGCTGAAATTGGCTCGCGGCTATTTGCTTCGATCAAATATAGACAGTTTTTTAGCTTTCGCTTTTTTTTCTCACTTTTAATGCTGTTTAGTTTTTAAAGATTCATTCCGTTTCATGTTCAAATTCTACATTCTTTTAACTTAAATTTGCATTTAAATGGATTTGGAATTCTTTTCCATTGCGAAAGATTTTGAGTTTTCTTTCATTTTTGCTTAAATTTCCAAACGGAATTGAATTCCTGTCTTTGACTCCAATGCCGTCTTTCGCTCCAAAAAAGTGCATTTTGTGTGCAAATAAAAAAAACGTTGCTTCACGATCAAACTGGTTCCTATTTTTGTTTTAACGCATTTGGTCGCGGTTTCAAGGCCGCATTGAACAAACGAGGGCAAAATTGCAAACTTGTTTCCAACAACGAATTCCTTTTGATATTTTTTTTGTTCTTTGCTCTGGCCATTAACGAAGGCATCTAAGAGCCAGGATACAAAAATGAAGACTGTGTGTGTGTGTGTGTATGATGTACAAAAAATGGCTTTCTGATTAAATTCGGCGATTGAAATGACTGGACAATGGCATTCAAATACGCATTCAACGTACACAAACAATAACAAATCATAAAATAAAAGCCAAAATCAAACGAACAACAACAAAAACAGAGTGCGCGCCGACGTAAACACAAGAAGGGACGCGCCTCAATCTACTGGAGTGGAGAAAAAACCGTCAAAAAGACCATTGAAACGTTGTTGTTTGATCGTATCTTCATTCTGCATCTCCTCAACGGACACAAGACGAAACGAAGAGAGAAAAAAAACGCACATCGAAACAGAATGGTCATCAAATGATGAGAGAGAGAGCGTATGTGAATATACGAAAGGAGATTCGTGTAAATTTCCATTTAAAATTAGCGAAATACTCAATTTAATTGAATTCGAGTTTGCGAGAGTAAGTGAATCGCGAAATGGTGCTTCAGTGCTCATCAAAGCGCGAACTGGAGAATGAGCAAAAGAAAAACGAGCGAAATAAACCCTCTTGGTTTTGTGTCACTTATAGGAAAAACGAAGCAAAAAAACTGGATCTTCAGCATCTCTTGATGACGAAGATTTTCCAGTTTTTTTCGCTGTCGTCAAGAGAATGCATGCGCGCTTTGCTCTTTATCGTGTCGTCAGATTTTCAGCATTTTGTGCAACGTTTTTGCCTTCTTCCTTTATATTCGGATTCGCTATTTCGTTAATTTGATCAGCTGCACAAGCACTGCATTGTATTGATATTATTCGCATGTTTCGATGCGCGCGCAAAAAAACATTGAAAACGAAGTCCAGAAGTGGACCATGAAACAAAGAAAGATGGAAAAAATTGCAGCGAAAAGGTGAGAGACAGAGAAAGAAGAGAGGACAAAACAGGAAAATGATATTAAAATCAGAGCGAGCACTCAACGATGGACGGCACACACTTATTGCATTGAAAAACCAAACAATTAGACACAGCGGCTACGAATACAAGGAAAATTACATTATTATGAATAAATTCATAAATTTGTAACAATAAAAGATAGATAGAGAGAGAGAGAGAGAGAGAGAGAGAGAGAGAGAGAGAGAAGAACTCTCATGAAGCAATCAAGGTGCAGGCACAAAATACACATTATAATATTGCAATCTATCTATTGCACATGTATACGAAATCTTTGACACTGATAGAGCATTGTCAGCTTGAGATTGGGAAAATCATCAAAATGAAGTTTCGTTCTGTGATGACCAAGAAATCGACTTCATAATTTGCACAAAAATTGCTTCTCAGATCGAGAGAAGGTCAGATATGAAAAAGTCAAATGTAAATACAAGATCCCAAAAAATCAATCATCTTATAAAAAGATGCATCTTTGAATATATTCAAAGTGAACAAAAAAATGCATAAAATGTTAAAACGTCTTATTCAAACATCGTGAAAGTTTCGAGCAACCTAAATGTCAGCATATTTCGGGAGAATGTGCAAACTTGAATTTGGTTCAATTGTCAATTTGTTCTGCATTCCCTTGCAGTTCGCTTGTATTCTTGCCTCTTATTTCACTTGCGAATGTAAAAGACTCAAATTTCATTGAAGAGCAAACGAGATGGAATTAAGGTATATGGAAATATTGATGCAAAAATGTTAATGTCGGTTGTCTATGCAAAATTAAACCATAAAACCCATCAAACAAGCGGATCTCTTGCGCTCTTCTGCGACCCCAAGCAAAGGGAAATGCAGTGTGTGCATGTGCAGCACATTCTCATAAATCGGAAATTCACGTGTGCGATATTAGTAACATGACAGCGACTTAAAAAAAACGAAACGATGTCGCGAATTCAAACAAAAGGGTTGCAAAAAAAATCCGAAGAAGAATGGTGAGGATTGCATAGAAACAGTAAAATGCAATGTGGCCAAAACGTTTTGCATATTGGTTCAGGTAAAGGAAACATTCGTTAGCACTATGTTGTGCAGACGATGTCTCGAGAGATGACGATGACTGTGCAAATGTTCAATTGCAAGTATATGCAGTATTCTTAGTTTCTTCGATGTGTCTAACAAAGCGATTCACTTATTAGCCCCATTCAATGGTGCGCACAATGGCCAAGAGACAAGTTTTATCCATAAATCGCAACGTTTGAGTTTTGCAATGTGCATAAGACGACAAGCCGGCTACTTTGCTCTCACTCTTTCTCTGGTTGTGTAATATTCTCATTATCATGCAATTTTCACTTCCATGGCATGACTACAGGCGAGACGGAAAAAGAGCGCGACGTGAGAGGATAAAAAACGCAGCAAATTAATAATAGAGCAAGAATAATGGACGATATGAATGAATGGGACAATAATTAAAAGTGAATGAAGGCCCTGGCAACAATAACAAATCACTGCTATGATTTATTAGTTATGCGCAATGCGCGAAAGGCGAATAAAAATTTGTTACACTTTTGTTTGGTTTTGGATTTGCATTTGGGCAGATTGCTTCAGTAGTGTAGTTTTGTACGTTTCATCTCGCATCACTAATTTAATGAAAAAATTGTATGTTTCTAATGTGAAAATAATTCAATCAAAATCGTGAATGTAAATCTATGATGTTTGACATCTCCTTCGTATATCTGCTGTATTTTTCATTTGAAATAAAATTATTTTACATTTTTTATTCCAATGTATTTGCTTTATGTTTATTTATTACTACTTTCAGTATAGATATTTCACTATTTTTGCAGGTGCTGAAAACGTAAACAAAGAATTTTCGAAAGTTTCATGCATATCTATATGTTAGTATTATTGTTGTTGATCTTATTATACAAAATTGTTCTCTATTTTTCTCATGCATAAGAATACTTGACTTATCATTAAAACAGGTTCGCTTGCTTGCTCTTCTTCAATAGCAAATAATAATTGATCATGCTTCATATCGAATGTTTACGGAGAAGAAGAAAACGAAAACAAATAACAAACAATATGGTAACTAATTATACTGATTTTCGCGACTGTTGATGAGAGAGAAAGAGAGAGAGTGAGTGAGTGAATGAATGAAAAAAAAAATCAATTTTATTCATTTTCTGGTTTGCAAGAATGAGAAATACAGTGCGATTGAGTAAGTGAGTGCGAGAGAGAGAGAGTGTGGTAGGCTACCGTCACTTGCTTTCTATATAGACTGTATATTTTTTTTGAGCTTCGCGTTCCCATCTCTACGTGCACCTGAAAATTAGAACAAAAAGTATGTGTAGAATGTTTGTATAATGCAAAACCATGTGTTGTGCAACGTCCTCGCAAATTATTTCGATGGCACAAACTGTGCAAAGTAATTTTAATTTATTTTCCATCACAAATTCACTAGATGCAAACAATAAATCGGTTTTTGTTCAGAGCGTAGAATGACAGATGTCACAACAAATGATTCCATATTCAAACTTCGAATCAATCAATATTCTACACATACTTTTTGTTCTAATTTTCATGTGCACGTAGAGATGGCGCCATCATGCAGTTTTTGACATTATTTGCCATTGTAAGTAATGGTAGGTGGTAGGCCATATTGACAGTTTGTTACTTCTAGCATTTCTACCGATACACTACAGAAATATATCTTACGCATGAAATTCAAAACCGAAATATTCTCATGGATTGCAACATATTTCATTTACTCTCAGTCTTTGTTTCCCTCTCTATCTCTCTCATTCTGTTTTCCTTTGATTTTTTCTACTTTTACTATGTATTTCTCTTCTCTGTCTCTTCCTCTCCCCCTCTCATTTCTTCATTCTTTCACTCATTGTATTTGATAAAAATGAGTTGAATGCCATGATTGTTGCAAATGCAGAGCAAAATAGACATTGTCCGAAAATTCCATAGAATTCTCTTATTATTACAATTCGAATCATTTCAGTCAATATTGATCCTTTCACATTGCTCAACAATAATCGATCCATATTGTTCAATGTCCGTTTTCTTGTCGATTTTATACAAACAATCCGTTTCAAACAGGAAACGACACATTTCTATGATGCGACACAAACAATATGTACTTTTTCTTTTGCAACATTCTACGGAGCATCTCTACTCTTTTACTTCTCCGTTCAATGCATGGGAAGAGTAAACAAATCATTTTTTATTATAATCGAATAGTTTTTTTTTACAAAAAAGAATAGAAATTCAATTATAGAAAGCAAGTCATGAATTGAAACGTACTTCCAACAAGCTAAAAAAAATCGTTGAACTCTCTCAAAAAATTGTTTACTGCATCTAGGTAGCTAAATTGTTCAGGAATGAGAGAGAAGCTGATAAAAAACAGACAAAATACACCTTATTTATCAAAACAGCAAACGAACAAAAAGATTGAATCAAATTGGACAAAATATGACCATTTGTGAATGAAATAAAGAGTCTTACGGGAGTAAGACGAACTTTTCCGCACGGTGGTAGTTGCGTATTTTATTAAGCTAGATCGAAATAATATTTATTCGATTTTTCAAGCCTTTCAAGCGGCGTAAAATTCGAGACCAAAAAATATATTCAAACCATGGCATAGAAATATTCTTTAATTTAATAGCAGAAGTACTCGCAAAAGATTTTTCACACTTTCATGATGAACCCATTTGTACGACATTTGAAAGAATTCTATTTTCTATAAAACACTATAAAAAATATGTCTGACGTTAATTTTGCCATAAAGATTATTTTTGAAACACTTCTCATAACTAAAGTCACAAAAAATTTGGATTTTTGTATGGGAGCCATGTCTGTATGCTACCTTAATGGCGTGAAACTTTGCACAGGGTATTTTTTTACCATACAGAATATTCGTTTTTGAGCCAAAAAACTATATTAAAAATTGATAGTATCTCAAAACTTATCTCGGATTCAGTTTTCTCGTGCTAAAAAACCCCCCAATACATATTTTTGAGTGTTTAAGTCTACATTACAAATACGGGTTATAGTGCCACTTTTTTGGGGAAAAAAATTATCAAACACGTTAGATGGCGTTAGTTTAAATGTAAATTTCTATGTACATACGGTGGCGCCGCCCTACACCAAAAATTACTGAACTATACAGTAAGGTACTATTGCTACATTAAGTATGACTTTTGGACGAAAATTGGACTCTTTTTCATAGGTTTTTCACTCCAGGCATGACATTTTTGTCCATCAACCAAAGTCGCTCAAAATCTAATAATTTCTATTCCTCGCGACATCCAATCATCCTGTACAGTCAGATTTTAAATAACTTTTCGGGGGGTGAGATAATCGATGGAGACAACGTACGACGTGGAACAGACCCACAACAAACATGCTCAAAACGGCCTGATTCGGGTTCTCTGACCTCAGAAACGTCCAAAAAACATGTTTTTGAATTGTCGTAAATTTTGACCCATTTCAATACTTTCCCCTTACACACTAGGTGTGTGCGGAAAAGTAAAAGGAAAAAAAAAACGTTCAATTTGATGAGAAAATGCCAAAATGCTAAAAAAAAGATTTGGTGACAAAGAATGAAGATTCGATAGTACAGAAAAGATACTTAACGTTTTGGTAAAACTTTGGAATTGTGAGCAATTTCATGAGAAATCAGGAAACACCGAAGATCGCAAATTGAAAGAGGATGAAATAGAATAGATCAAACAGGTCAAAAGGAGTACTGATAAGAACAATATTTCTTCAAGAAATACAGTAGTAAAACCAATTGATGTATGAGAGAATGAAATTGCGGTGCGTATCAAAAGAAACTCAAATTGATTTTTAAATTTTTGAAAAACTCCGGATAAGATCTAAAAAATACAGAGAGAAAAAAATCGTTGGTGATCCAAAATAGGAAAAATTTCAACTTGAACTCGACAAATGTGTCGAA
Source organism: Contarinia nasturtii (assembly GCF_009176525.2). NCBI lineage: Eukaryota > Metazoa > Arthropoda > Insecta > Diptera > Cecidomyiidae > Contarinia > Contarinia nasturtii. The sequence goes on along the minus strand of NW_022199552.1, from coordinate 468,157 downwards.
AAATGTTGCAAAACAGGGATCATTTGTCGAAAATCGTAAAGTAAAACAAAGTCCTCAGAAAGAATGGAGCGATAAAAGAGCAAAAAGAAGAGAAAAACTCTATCAAGAGCTAATTGTCAGTAAATTTGTTAAAACGAACTAAGAAAACTGTTTTTTCAAATCTCTTTCCAACGAGTTCAATCCGTTTCGTTTAACGTAAATCGAACACTTTTCATAATAGTAGTTAATGATCTGCATTGTATTCGACCAAAAACACCAGACAGTTGCAGTCGATACATTCCTATTGTTGCGATGGATTTCATTTAGCTTATCCAATGGAATCTCATTGTGGATTATTCGATTGGATCTCATTTCAAATTGTTGAATATGCTCGCCACACACATGCACGCGTAAAAATGGACTACGAACAAAAAAAAAACGCGTATATTTTCTGGTCGAGCGCAACCTACTGTGTTATAAATAATGAATTTTGGTTAACTGCGTTGTGTTCAATTTCAAGTGGCCACTCGAATAACAAACGAATTACGAGTCACTCAACGTGCATATGAATATAAATCGAAAATGAGCCATTTTATCTGCATTTCAAAGAAAAAAGAAGATTCTGGCACACAAGGCTCAATGTTCTCGAGTACCATCCAAAGGAAGCGCGTTTGCAATCGATCCTAGTACTTTAGAAATTGGTTTGCACACATCAAAAGACAAAACATGGAACGGGTGTTAGATGCGAGCGGGAGAGAACGAGAGCAAGAGAGACGGCAAACACAATTGTTGCTCTAGTTTGTAAGAAGCAGCGATGTCATCGTCATCGTCGCCGTTGGTCGTCTTCGTGCATACATATAGCTAAAGAAAGCAACAGATAAAACAAGAACCATCTCTGTTGATACCCTCTTGAATATGCGAATCGCCTTTCGCATTTTACTTTCGAATGCGATGTGCAACAAGGGTGCATTACTACCTTGGTAGACGTATTGCTGCCGTTGTCGTTGCGTTTTCGATAGTGTGCGTGTGTGTGTATGTGTATGCCTGGCTTGAGCCTTTGCACTGCGTACATATAATTCTTGTTCTGTAACGGCAGCAACAGAACAGCGTTCCGCAACGACAACGATGACGACGAAAATGCCGAGGAAGGGAAACATACAACAGTCACCCGTGTTATAGACGGCAAACACATCACTACCAACGATCATATGAGAAAAGTCTATCGACGAGAACGGACGTACTTTTTGTGTCGCTCGGTCTCTAAAACATTTTTTTTCAACGTTAGTACACGCGCAATTTTTGAAAAAGGTTAACACACACATCCAGTGAAGAAATACAGTGTATGTTAAAAGAGACGTTACAAAGTTTTTCAAGTAAAAAAGTGAACGAACAAAAAGGAACCCAGAAAAGTGTAGTGTGAATTACCAACATATCACTTTTGGATTATTATCGATATTTTTTCAATGGATTTTATAGAGACTTGTGCAACAAAAGTTGGAATCTATCTTACAAAGAGTTGGTGATAGTTTTTGTGCAAAAAAAAGAATAAAAAAAAGTTCGCTTGGGAATACATCAAAGGACGAGAATATTGAAAAGATTGGAAATATTGTGAAAAGTTGAAGAAAAAGACAGTTTTAATTAATCTATTTCGATCAAACGGAACAATTGAACAAACGGATAAAATAAAAAAAAAAAACATTCCCTGGAGAAAATCCAAAGAAACTAAAGTGAAGCTTTGAAAAACATTAAAAGTGAAATTCCCCAATTGCATTTATTATGGGATTAATTTGACTTTCGACATCATCGGAGAATAGAATTGGATCCAAAAATCATATCTCATCAGCCATTTGTCAGCTTCATCTGCTAAAGTAAGTACAGACATCGGTTAGTTTTGATCTTAATAATAAGATATTTGTGAATGATTTTACGCATGCTCTGTAAAGTTTTCTTTTTGTTGCAAAATAACCTCGAACTGAAATGAATATAAAATATAGTGAATGTGTTCTTTTTACCGGATTGTATGTGTTGTGTGTTGGAGCGGAAGTAGTGTGGCGGAACCGCAGCAAAAATAAAAAAAATGTGATAAGAACTACTTCGAGCTCATTGACTTCGAGCACGCAAAATGGCAAGCATAAAAAAGCATGTCGAGCACCTCTCTTACCCTTCGTCTCAATCAACCTTCCGCTTATTTGTTAAATTGCGATAAGTGTATGCAGTATTATTCGCAAGCATGAACCAATTAAAAAAAAAAAAAATATGCTGACCACTCTGCTTGTCTGGATTTTATGTTCATCAGTGAGATCGATTGTGTCGCGCGCGTTCCTTCTTTCTCTCTCTTCAAAGTACCATCATGTTTTTCTGTCAATTGTTAACTCCCGATGCCTTTTGTGTTTACTTCCATTCACTTAATCGATGGAGGTACACTCACAATCGATTTTGCTTTCAGAAAAAATATATAAATAATAACAACAATGTCGACAACACTGGTGCACATACACACTCAAACCGAATCGGACACATTTTTTTCGCAAATGCACACGGGTACTCTTCGTTTATTCGCTTTAAATACGTTCCACCATTTCGAAATGCTTGAATAACAATATAATTAAACGTAATAAAAGCCCGTCAGAATGTAAAGAATAGAAACATAAAATAGATGTATGTGCGTGTACAACAACAACCACCAGATGAACAACACTCTGAACAAACAAAAGACCGATCATCAAGTCCTTTCGATTGATTTTCGATCATAAAAATCATTTTTTCGTCTTTCTTTTCGTTTAACGAAAAGGTCTTTGGAAGAATTTGCAGCCAATAAAAATCGCCCCTCACGCTAATGACTATCGATATCCGCGTATATATGTACTGACCTCACTGTATCGGCTCTTAACATTCAATGCAATGAACCAAATCGAATTGACTTTTGTTCATAATCTAACGTGCCGATTTTTACGATCGATCTCTCATCTGTTACGCGCCCCAAAAATCATTCGTTTCGTGTTTGTTTTATGACCCAGTGGAAAATCAATAGCTGATGATCATTGCCCGTGAATCAATAAAAATTCCAACAACCATGGTTCACATTTTCAATCGGCATAGATAAATTCAAAGACTACCAAGTAGATTTATGAATTTTCCATAAAGAACACTATAATGTTCTTCATAAAGGCGAACATTTTGAACTCCATGCAATTTTAAATGATTTCGAACTTAAATTTACTAACGGTCACGAATTTTCAAGGATTTTAATGTTTATTAACTTTTAAAATGTTTATTACATAGAATCTTTTCTATTTTTGAACTTTGTCTCATACTTGCAAGAGTCATTCGAAATATTTTACAATTGTCAAAAACATAAAAGACAGCTAGAATAAAATACGATCGATATCGTGTTTTTTTCCTTTAACAATAGTCGAACTACATTTTCTTTTAAATTTTTGTTATAAAAATAAGAATGAATTCGGGATCGAAAAAAAAAAAACAAAATCCTCAAAAAAAGGTGAAGCGTAATCATTTGATATATATTCAGAAGGAGTTCATTTGAATTTTTTGGAATGGAAAGAAAACGTGTTCTTTAAGTTTACCAGCATGCAGCTGCAATGGTTCAAATATTTTTTTTTTTTTTTTTTGAAGAAATTTTTTTTTTTGTTTCACTTTCATGCGACATCGAACGCGGTTTTGAACGTCTTCACCACGTATGTATCACAATCATAAATTAATGTGCGGGCTGCGGTTTTGAGCCGAACGACATTGTATCACAACAACCAATATTTAACTTTGTCAAACGTTTTTCAATTTCTGTCGCATTGAAGGTGGAAGTGAAATTCCCTTGAATGGAATAATTGCAAATGCACCAATAGTTTCTTGGCCTTTACTAAACACTCGCACCCGCTTCTTTGTTTCAACCAAGAAAAATGTAAATAGAATTTCTAATTCACCACCTGTCTGTGGTAAAACGATATAAGTCCAAAGACCCATGGAAGAAGATTCAATTTCAAACATTTGGAATTAATAAAAAAAATGATCGTTCAATTTTGGTTGTAAATTTTTCTGATTAAAATTAACGCCATTATAGAATAAAACTTCATTTCGTACCAATCGAAGGTTAAATAGAGAAAAAAAAAGTTTAAAGATCATTCAACAATAAACAGTCTAGACGAAAAATTCTAAATAATAAAATAATACAATGGCGATTTTCCGCCAGCTCATCATTTGAATTCATTTTCCAAACAAAAATGGGGCGTCATTCAAACACAGTTGGCTATTCGATTGCACAAAAGCCGAATGTGTCAAAACATATCAAAAATAGTCGATATACACAATAACGATGCTAATTATAAATTGTGAGTGGATTTTTGGTGAAAATCTCAAACAAATCATTATACCATCATCGATAGTGGATGGACAAACGGTTTTTCATGGAATTAATAGAGGCGAGCGCGGGTCCCTGATCTAAATTTAATGAGCATGAGTGGTCATTTTGGAAAGTAAAAAATCGGATTTGCAATTTTATGGAAACAAACAATAGGCCTAGAGTTTTGCATTGGACCACCATTAGCAAAAACGGTTGGTGTTACATATGCACGTGGTGCATGATGCGACCTTTTCACCTCGTTAATGTAGTAGTTATCGCATTTGCATTGCGCGTCCACACACATACGCTCGCACAATAGACTTAGTGGCAATAAATAATGTCGCAGCTAATAAATTCATTAAAGCGAATCGACAACGACAATGGCCGAGAAATATGATACGACAACTGGCGTTTGGTCGATGGTGACAATAAGTTGCCCTATTTTGTGTATTAAATAACAATCAATTGGTTTAGAGATTTTGTTTGCTCTGCTTTTTTCTACCCTCCCGCTCTTTTTCGATTCAAAGCACTTTCAAGTGTCTTTTGTGTTTCGTGAAAAGTAAAATTACCGTAATTTCGACAACAGAGAATTGAAAGCGCGTTCTCTTTGTGGTTTTGATTTGATCATTAGTGGCATTATCATTTTTCACGCGTTATATTGAAAATCATGTAATTTCTGTCCAGTTTTTTTTTCTTCTTTCATTTTTCAAACACCTTTCAATTTTTGCGCAACTGGTTCTATCCCTTTTATGATTGTGGTTTTTAACTATTGTAATTAAAATGTCTTTCACACCCCAGCTAATCAAAGTGCTGACTTTGCACATTTTTTTACTCATTTCTCTCTCACTCTCTCGAACACGAACACACACACACGTCCATTTAATTGAGTTAAGCGAACGAGAGAGTTGATTCAATTTACACAATCATTGCTGTTTTTTTTTCGTAACGGCATAATGTGGTTTCACCCGTTTGACCATAGCCGTATATCGATAATTACATCGAAGAACACCACCAACAGAATAAAAAAACGTGATAACAATCTCCGAGCAAACTGTTAATGTTGACTAGTTTTTGTGACTCTAAATTTTGGGCACAGGTTTTGTGTGCCATACCGAACAGGACTTTTTTATTTACAATTTTCATTGAGAAAACCAGACAAAATCATTAAATTTTGTGTTTTTTTGTGTTTAGAAATGAAACATATGCTTTCAATCAAACATGTATGACGAAGAACAACTGCAACAACATTCATTAAGCAACGATGAGGACGTACATATGGATGTTTATGACCCCTTATTTCCTATTTCCACTACTATTACCACACACACACACTCCGGCCAGCATAAAACTTCAATTGTTGTTGCACTCTCACTCTCACTCAATTCCATTCAATCGTCAGTTTTTCCTGTTCGTTTGAAATTGGTTGATTACATCTTTCGTTATTATAATTTTATTAGTGATTTTTTTGTCATTGTGCCGTTTTTTGACGAAATCGGGGGAAAATGACAACAAAAAATATTTTTTCGCCAAAAATTCGGCATCAATCTGTCGAAATATTGTCATGACATGATAAATTTGATAATAAAAAAAAATATATGCTGGCCAATTATTTTATTAGAGCCATTTTTCGTTATAGCCTTTACCACACACGCGTGCCTGAACACTCGATTTTAACGGGGATTTCAATAAAAAAAACGGGAATTTTTTTCTTCACAAAACAGCTGCACGCACAAATTATGATTTTCTAAACACTTGGCAATTCAAGTAATGTTAACAGCCATTTTCAAATTGCATGAAGTACACCGAAGAATGCGCGTCATAAATTGTGAAAAAAAAACACGAACAGTCCTTTCGTTCAAAAGTTAACATTAATGCCGTGCTAATGTTGGCAAGAAATCATGTTAAATGTTGCAGAATTAATCATGTTGATTTAAATAAATAGCATTGACTACCTTTTCTTCGGATGCGAACATGAATATATTAAAAATCGAAAAATGCATTTGAATAAATTCCTCATTGTGGTAATGCGTGCACACGCAATCGCTTCTGTTCTTTCCGCTGTTCGCGCTGAATTCAATCGACATTTTTCTCGGTTTTGTTTTTTCGGGCGAGTTAAACGATAAAAATGACATCTAAATTGCATTCACTGGTTGAATGAATCTGTGTTACACAGTGATGTCGCTAACGGCAAAGGGTCAAAGTTTAATGTGTACAACGGATTTAGCATGCTATTGCATTGGCTACTCTGTCGAATTTGATGTGTATAACTCCTGGTTCGTACACCATGATAACACATTTGAAAATTGTTTCATCATTTCGAAGTTGACAGACGAGTGACAGGGCCGTCGTCAACTAGATTTCGAAATCGCACATCATTGCCCTACAACAATACACTGTTGTCCTGTATTCCGTTTTTTTGACTGCTTTTACCTTGTTGCTGTCACTTTTCATTCAATTTTGCAGTTGAATAAAAAAATCGCTCACTCACCCGGTTCTATGTCTCGTTTGCTATTTTCTCGTATGCGATACTTCAAAGTCGACTCTTGTTTGTTTTTCATCGTTTTAATCGCATCGGTTTTTTTTTATTCATTTAGCTCAGCCGTCGTTCATATGCCCAAGCAACTGTGAATGCACTTATTGTTTGACGATTATTGTTTGTTATTTGAACAAGAAAACTCGATACTTTTGATTGAAATGTGACAACATTTTTTTCGTGCCATTTCACTGATTTACTCCCTTCGTGGAGTGCGTGGTGATGAAAGACTTTCACTTCGGCGACTCTGTCGACATTTTGAATGACGATGGGATGACTTTTTTTTCTCTTCACCAATTTTCGCAATTGAGTGAATTTGAACTTGAATGATTTTCACATTTTCAACTAAATCAAGTTTTAAATTAACTGAATTTTTTGATTCTTTTGGGCGACTTTATGATGCAACCGAATTTATGAATGATGAACGACCAACCAACGCAAAAGTGACCGTTAGTGACACACGAAATCGGTCAAGTGTTAAAGCAAATCTCGTCCACTGAATGCAAACGCACAAATTTCCAAATTTCAATAGAACAATGGCAAGATTTAAAAAAAAAAAATCAGCCAAATTCCCTCCTGACTGAATTAATTGACTCGTTGTTTTTCTTCACCGACAAAAAAAACCAAATGCAACCTAATTGCATGCAATCCGAGCCATTCGAAGCGTAAAAAATTTCAAAAGACTTTGGTGAGTCTTAATTTGCCCGAAAATTGCATTGAATGCAAAGTCTGTGGCATGCCTGCTTGAATGAAAAGGCTTAACCAGTGTAAACACATGAAAAACAAAAAAAAAACAACTCACACACCTTTTGGTGTTTAATGGCATAGCAAACAAATCGTTGAAATTATAGGTCAACATCCCGAATACTCTTGAAGGAAACAAAAAAAAGTGCATTTTCTTTGGCATGCAACAAACAAAAACCCATAATTTCAATGGCAACGAAATAAAAACAAAACGCGCGATGGTTTCGATATATCGCGCGACAAATAAGGGTCGAACACACACACTGAACAAATACATACATTTTCATATTTCATATTTTCTATATGCATAAATGCAATTGTTTCTCGTCCCGGTCTCTTACAAGCAATTGATTTTGCCTTTTCTCTGTGTGAGTGCATGTCTCGCGCACCATTGACTTCTTAGTCTTTGGCGCAATTTACCGTTTTATGTTCGCGAGGTTCCTTCGAGTGCTTTGTCGCGCACTGCCTTTTCTCACTCTCGCTTTCGCCCTGGCCGCCTCACTGTCTTACTCAGTTTCTTTTATGCCTTGTTGAATTATTGTTATTGCCGTTTTTATGGTTTATTTCACTGAAAACAACTGAGCGAGCGTCTCGGACCCATTTGCATATTATGGCCCGAGATCAAATGAGAGAGAGTGCAACAGAGATCAATACGCGACATACGGGTCGACCGATATTATGACGACTGTATTAACAGTTATAGAAAGTTCATATATTGACAACGAATTCCACTTAAATAAGGGTCAAATACGAAAGACCGAATTTTATGAGGCCGTTTTCAAATTGGCCACGGTATATATGCTTTCTTCTCTTTTTTATAGCATTTCTTCGGTTTGTTCCGGAACCAAAAGCAATATTTACACAACGATTATTACCAATAGCCGAGGTTGATTACATCGATCACACCGTGTGCGGTTTCGTGTTTACTTTATGACGCGACACCGCTTTTACATCAAGTGGCCACTTCAACTATTAAATACTCATTTTTCGAATTTTACTTTTAACGACTTGATTTTTATCGACACATGGATTTAATCGAATCATGCATATTACATAGGCGATTACGCTTGATGGATAATCGTAATGATTAAGGGGGAAAATCGATGACGATTTTGTAAATTTCGATTTTTAAGGCAAAAAAACGGGTTTGATTTTTTTTTTTTTTTGAAAATTTAATAGAGATTATTTGATTTTACATTTTAAAAAAAAGTCGTTTTTTCTCCTTTTTCTAAGTCGCAAGTAAACTTTCTCTCTCTTTCGATAAATTACGTGTTTGAATTAAACAGAATTAGAGAATTAATGAGTAAATCATCATAAGGGTTCAGAAAATGTAAATTTTTGTTGAAGGAAATGAGTGTTTCATCCTCCTTTTTTGTCATCTTTTCACAGACGTTGTTTTGAAGATGAATGTCTGGTTTAGTTATCGGTTATGTTCAACACAATTGATTCGATTAATTTTCATTAAAATAATCCATATATAAAGCTTCATAACAATTTCCATATACTCGGTTCACTATAATCATTGCTAGATTCGGGCATGTCAAACTCTCTTCAAAGGTGATGGTTGAATTTGATATCTATTCTGTTTGTATGTAAACAGTATTGAGTTACCGAGTACAACAGAAACGGCCCACAGCGCATCCCGATGAAATCTGTAATAAAACGAGAGTTGCCATTGATCAGCGTTGGTTTGGAGACTCATTTTGCTGGTTGGTGTAAGTGAGATGGAAAATGTGTATATGCAAATCGTGTATGCACACTGTGTGTGTGGCACTGTAATTTTCCGTAGCGTGAGAACAGGAACTGTAACAGGCATTCGGTTCGACTTGTCGATCTAATTGCATTGAAATCCGTCTGATTTTTTGGTGAAAATTCTCGTCCAGACTGAATATACTCGATGATGCTGGGTTTGAGTCTATCTATATCTATTTTTCTACCTACCAGAAATCGAAAAAAAAGGGTCCGATATTTTGATTCGTCTGTATGCATCAAAATTCGTTTAGCAAGACAATGGCATCAAGGCGACGAAATAGACTAAATCTAAACCAATCGCACACATACATTCGAAACAAAATGAGCATTTTCATATGCGCAAAAGAATAGAATCTAAAAAAACGGTAACAATCTAATTCCTCGGATCATGTCACTCAAAAAAATACTGTATTCCCTTCGTCAATTGCTATTTACATATTATTTCGGTTTGCCCAGAAAAGGTCCTGTAAGTGAATGCAAATTAAAGGTAAAATCAAGTAACCGACGACAAACTCAGCTCGAAAATCGGCTTGATCAACGAAAAAAAAATAGGGTCCTCAACAACGAATCAATTCCATCTACCTCTTTCACTCGATATGTATGCACAGGTCACATAGAGTTCGGCAAAACATCTCAAGACACACGAAGAATGAAAATAATAACAACTTGATTCGACGATGTAACGTATAATTTTCAAATTTGAAATCACATTTCAGTGAAATTTTTGCGTAAGTGCCATCTAGGTGAGGTTTGCCGAATTCAATTTGATTCAATTCTCGTGTAAATAAACACACTTTTTCAATTAATGTTTTTCACAATTAAAATGTGGTTTGCCGAAAAGATTTAAGTTTCAAAAGTCGACAAGAGATTTCCAACAACCAAAAAACCGTTTATCTAAACAGTGCCTTTTTTTATGTCTGATCCAAAAAACCATGTTTTTTGTACAAACTCCGTAATGAGTAGTTTAGCACCACACAATAAACTTGGTAATACTTGAGCAATTTACGCATATTAGCACACGCACAAAGCATTCCCCAGGTGATGAGCGCCGAGCATGATTGCTATCGGGATCAACATAATGAGTTTTTTTTTCTTTCTACATATTTTGAATCTCAAACTCAGTTGCCGCTTTGTATTTGGTGTTAAAAGAATGTTTTTTCAAATGGAATTTTTTCGACGATGGATCTCTCTCTCCCTATTCTCATCGATGATGATACCACTCAAATTACGTATTCATAAATTTACCAAACTCAGGGCATTGTTTTCATTTCGATATTTATTTTCCGCCTCTTTTCTCTTTGCATCCATATTATTTTTTCGGCATTTTTTTTGCCTCTTTCACTGTTTACATTTCATTCCGCATGATATCGAAAACCACAATTTTCAATTCGTGATTTAGCGTTTAAATAAATAGTATTCTCTTCTTTTCGTGACGAGAAAAAAAATGCTGTCGAAAAAAACTGCCCAAATCCACAAATTATCAACCGCAAACAATTCTTATTTTACGCTCGACGTTCCATTGCATTTTGATGAAATTATTTGTGACGAATGTATACATGTTACACGCCTCAGCACGCAAAAACAACAGAAAATCACTTTTTCCGGGATTGCATCATTAATGTTTGTTGGTTCTTTCGCCTTTTTTTACTCTTTATTCTCCTCATTTCGACTCTCTCTCTCTCTCTCTCTCTCTCTCTCTCTCTCTCTCTCTTCATCTAATGAAACGTGGGAACAATCGAAAAACCTATCCCTTTCCACATGCAGTTAACATGACGGAACCGATTGACAGGACTCAATCTCTTGCGTTGCAGCATAAAAGTGTTGAGTCATTTGTTATTCTCTATATGGAAAAGAAAATCGCACTGAAAGCGGAACCAAATAAATTAAATTGTCGAATTTAGAACAATTTACTGCTGAAAATCGTTTTCCCGATGTCATTGTCGAACGTTTTTTTCTCCTAACAAGGTTATTGCGCTGAATTCGGTGACAATTTTCATGAACTAAACGATGCATAATTGAGCGTGTAAAATCAAATGAAATCGAAAAAAAAAACTTTTAAAAGTGTGAAAAAACTGAAAAAAAGAACGGATGCATGAGAATGAAATTTTTTCTGTGCGACGAAAGCAAATAACTAAGCCTCTGTTTATTCTATTTAATCTTTATACCAAATCTCGATCACACACAAAAGAGATATCTGTTTGAAACACACATTCATCAATTGGAAATGAAAATAAAATCGAGAGTTCGTTTCTGTAAATAAAAAAAATGTGCAAATATTGATTCAGATGATCATATTTTCTCTCTGTAGGCTTTTTTTCTATTTGTTGTGCCATTTGGCTGTTGTGTTATTGTTTGTTTATGCAAAAGTGTTCCTTTGTGCAAATAAAAATGATATAATTTTCTATGCCGGCAAAAGTTTTTTTTAATTGTTTTTTTTTTCTTCTCTACTGTGAATATTTTCGGTTCGGCAAAATGGGGTGCGTCACTGTCATTTCAAGTGTCTATGCGAAAAAAAAATTGCCACGACACATTTTCCGGCATTGAAAATGATACATTGCTGAAAAAGTGTCTTTTGCATAACAATTATTTTGCGCACAGACGTTATGAATGCTTAATCATTCAGTTCATGGAGGTTAAATAAACTGTCTGTGTTGAACTGCCGAAATTTTGGCGAAAACAATTGACAAACAAACAAAGACACGAATTTCGGTTAGCGTCTTGAGCGTTTTTTTATGTGTCGCTACGTACCAGTTAAACAAGTACAAACAGAAATCAAATGGTGTTTTTATACTGCTCGATCCGTTTGTCAAACCGTTTTGTGCACATCTAATGCGAAAAAAGGTGCTGCAAAAAAAAAATCGCGATTCGACCGGTTCAAGTAGTCTAGGGTTTGGCAGAAATTCCGTTTCTCAAGCGAACAAAATCCAGTTCGAAGGTCGATAAAAATCTATTTTCTGCAAAATCGGCTTCGCAAACACACGAACCTTTCTTTTAATTCAATCTCAAGTCGAGCAAATGGAAAGAAAAAGCGATGTGATATATCGATGGCAATAATTCAAAAATTGGTTGTGGCCCGTTTCGGAAAAGAAACGAAAATCGCATCAGTTCGATGAATGGAATTACTACGTTGGATTGATGAAAAATAGAGTACACGCAAAACATCTCTGATTTCGGGGCTCGATCAACATTCATTATAACATAAACATACCGAAAGCAAACTAAGAAGAGTGCACGAACAGCCAACACACACTATGAGTGCGAAACGAAAGTGAAAGAATAGATATGAAAAGTGAGAGAAAAACATTGCACAAACCCAACGAATAAAAACAACATACGATCGAAACGAAACACGAAAGAATGAAATTAATTAAAAGTCGAAATATATAGCAATTGATGATGGAAGAAGCAGAAAAGGAGCGCGGCCTTTCTTCTTCGAGGCGCCTAACGATATGTTGGTGTGAGCAGGAAAAGACAAATGTGTATGTATGTATATGCCTTAATGCTGTTCCTTCGGGAGCAGATGTGCTTTTTTCAAAACACGTACACACAATCGTCTTCCTCCTTTTCGATCCTTTTAAATTCGATGAGCACGCTACCTGAAAATCTGATACAATTTTTAGTTACATTTTGCATTGCACAATATCGGTCGTCAGGTATAAAATAGAAAAAAAAATCATTGTCGTCATCATCTCACGGAAAAAAGGATACAATTCGGTTTTTGTATCTCTAATTGTGTGATGAACACAATGAACAATTACAATATTTCACAAAACCGAAATGCAATTATTCGGATGGCATTTTTCCGTTCCGTTCAATATCTAGTCGGCTCGAGTCTTTCGTTCGACAAAAACAAGGAAATCACTTGAGACTTCAGAACATTCGACTTTGTTGTCTTCTTCTTCTTCTTCTCTCTCTCTCTCTCTCTCTCTCTCTCTCTCTCTCTCTCTCTCTTTCAACACTGTATGTATACTTTGCAGATTTTGGGATCGATTTGGTTGTTGCGTCGGCAAACGAACTCTTTTTTTATATGATCGATATGAATGCTATCTAATGAGCTTCATTCAAACTCGGCCCCGAAAATGTGATCGATTGGCCCAATTTTCTGCTCTAAATTAGAACGACGAATCTAAAATCTATTTCTATTGTAGTCTATCGAACTGGTTGTCTTTTTCTCACACACAACACAGCAACAATGACAACATTTTGATTGCATAAATTGTCTCTTTGGATTCCGAAACCGAATAAAAAGTGCCTATGGCAACAATCAAACTTTGTCAGTTGGTCATGGAAACAGTTTTTATCGACTCACTTTTATGTCCTTCCTGTCTTTTATTCAAATAATCCATATGGTTTTTGATGGCGAACAATGGTCTGAACCCACACACACACACATCCAGTATACCGACATAAAAATTCATTCTCATAAGGTTACAAAATGCGCAATAATTTGCATACAGGTGGTTTCAAAGCCGTCAACCTAACATATTTGACCGTCAATACAATTGAGTAGTAAGACACAAAACGAAAGTGCTGCTTTTGATCGTCGTACTGGGTTTTATGTGTTTTAAACTTATTTTATTCAGTTTAATGTACTATTCAAGTCAGTCAATGAGGTTCAATATATCCACCACCAGTCAAGTATTTACTCTCTATTCAAATGAGTTTCACTGGAATGGTTTATTTTCGGTTTTAAATTTTTTTCCTCTTTCGTTAAATGTTTTACTCACTTCAAATGATACGGTGTTTAGCTGACTCTGTTTTTTGTTTGGATTATTTTTCATCCCAATCAATCCATTTTTCGGGTCATTGTTGTTTTTATTAAATATCGAGTACTGTCATCGGTTCAAAACAATGCTTTTTGATTTGTCTCTCTATTCAAACGTAATCAGATTTGTGAAAATCTGCACGTTTGTGATACAATGTGCGCTCGCGCACCCCGCTGCTAAAGATGACATCTCATTATTTTGTGTTTGCATTTGGCTTAAGGCTTAGTTTGCATTTTGTTTTTATTTACGATGAACAGCGGGTTTTCGTTTTATAAGCCGCCCGATTTTCATTCATTCGCCTCTATCGAGGAATCAAGTTTGAAAGTCATCATACTTGTGCTGTTCATTGTTTCAGGGATGAATGATCACCCCTCCTACAAATTGACATGCATATAAACTGTTCGACGCTAATTTGTTACCTTTACTTGCTCGCTCGCTCTCTATTTCGATATCAAACGCGAAATGCATTGAATGGCCGTACGATTGTTATGCAAAATTACCGCTTTTGAACTGAAACCACCGCTGCCACTGTCGTGCATTCAACCTTTTTTTTATATACGACGCATATAAAACTGCATTGATCTCTGTGCGTTTTTTTTTTCAAAGTTGAACTTGCGAGCTATTTTAATACTCTTGCATTTTCGATTTTGAAAAATACCATTTATTTGCATAATAACTGTTGTTTATGCCAAATTTTTTTGCAACTTTTTTTTTTATTTCCTTTTTTTCAATTCCGAACCGAATAAAAAGCCGACGTCGACAAATGTAGAGAGCGCAAAAAAAATCGTTAGATATGTAGTACACACAGAGAGCGAGAAACATATAGTTCAAAGTAACCCCATTCGAATGGAAAATACAACATTTCAATGGAACAAACAACAACAAAAACATCCGCCAAAGGATTATTATATGGTTGAGAAAGGAAAGGAACACTCAATTTAAATACCGATAAATGGCGTGGCAAAAAATATTAGCTTTCTGCTTTTGTATTGCAGTTGTGCATGTGAACCTTGCATATGCATATGATTCTGGATGCACTGAACCGTGCGCCAAATGCCATTTTGCTGATTGATTCTGTCGATATATTCAATTATATTTCTTTATTCGAAGAGGCGAATCGAAAGAAAAGGGTTTTAAATGTATTAAATTTCGATTTTTCTTCATTTCATTCAATCTCTTGTTCAAGTTAAAGACTTTTCACACCTTTGCCATGCATCAGCGGTTGAATTCCAATGCAATGAATGAAATGAATGAAAGAGTTCGAAAATTGAGTAATTTATATTCCATTCATTTTCGTCTTAAAATCTTATTCAACACACGAAAGAGAAAAACATACTAACGAGTGCTCTTTGGCGAAATGAACACAGAATGCACCCGGTGATTTTTCTTTTTCCTTCACATAAAAAAAAACAAAGTGATGAATCTTGACGGTTTTTTTGCTGCGATCGATATGGCTTCGGGGTAAAGTGTTTGATTTGTGTACTTGAAGACGCCGGGTGGTGTGTTTTATCGACTAGAAGAGAGCGTTTTGCCTTTTGTTTGGAGAGAACATCTTACAAACACTACCGCGACCGATATAATTATATATGTAGAATAGCCGGGCACCATGCTAACACACCGCATGCGGACATAGCGTCACAACACTCACCCAATTTACCGAAATTTTTGATCCACATCGACGTCAGCTGAAAAATCGTCGAGCTAATTCCATCGTTTCAATTGGAATGATCGGTCAACATAACTCAATGGATTAACGTGGAATGAAATTCAATTTTCAGTCGAGTGTGTCATAAGCAAGTAATCTTTGGACATTGGTATGCCTCCTAATTATGGCGCATCGTGGCTCATTTCAGTAGAACAAACACCCAATGTTTTTTAATCATTTAATTACAAACTGCGGGCCAAAGCAATGACCAACAAAAAATCATCCAACTGGAATGATGACGAATGACTCTATCTCTTCTACGTACCAATGATCAAATTGAATTGAATGGATACCATTTAAATGGTGTTTTACGTTTTTTTTGTGTGTTTCTTTCATACCGCATATGCTACTCAAATAATGAGAGTTCTTTGCGAGGACGAAACGGTAGTTTTTCTTGTAATATGAAAGAACATTATTTGAAATGCACCGTCTTGCCATTGCTTTTGATGATTCAACACAAAGAGTATAATACCCGGGCAAATTAACGTAACATGCGCCTTTCTTAACACACATCTCGTCCTTTTTTGTTTTGAATCGTCGTTTCTTTTTGTTTTTATTGAATTTCCGTCGGTTTTTTACGACTTTTCGGATTCGATAAAAACAAAGGAACTGCCAGACATTTTTCATACATGTTTTTTTTTACGAAACACACATGATGCACCCTCTTGACTTGCACAGCTCATAAAAAAATATTCAATCACCAAATACGATCACTCATGTTCAACATTTTTTGGACAATAATTTTTTTTTTTTCGCCAAATTACACGTGGATTTTGATTTGCAACGGTTTTTTATGATGAAAATAAAGCGGGTACCATTTCGGTGCACCAATGGATGAAACAAAACAAAAATTCAAACCGGAAATCGAGCTCCGCACGATTTTTTGGTTGAACTAAAGAATGACATTGTAAAGAATTTCGACATATTTTCATCGAATTCTCGCTGAAAAATTCAATAATTTGTTGATTTTAATGTTCATTTTTGAAGTTTAAATGGTCATAAACCGCCAACTTCCCTTGTGAAGGAAAAGAAGTTCACGGAAGCGTATAATGATAAGCTCACCGAAATTGTATCGTCTACATCTTCTATTCATTCCATAATGTACACGCAGACACGCGGTAAACACTCTCATCAAATTAAATTAAATTAAATTAAACACATCAAACGTTCGTCAGATGTCATGCGGATATGTCAAAGCAATGCTTTGCTCGCGATTAGATATGCCCTTTAATTAACCGTTTGGTATATGTGAATCTCCTTAGACGGTTGACGGTCAACGATTAAGGCATTGAAATGTAAAGGAGAATGTAAATCGATTAGATGCACTCACGGATGTGTCATTAGAAATTAACGATGATATTCCGTTTTGACGAGAGAATGAGTGTCAAAGCATCAAAATGTTCATACGAACGGTGTGGCTCAGTGCATGTTGGTCGTTCAATGGCCCTTTAGCAACGTCATCACCTTACCCTTTTTTCGCTCTTTTTAGAGAAAGAACCTTCATTTAAATAGCGATTAAATATGCAACGGTCGATGTCTTACCGCTGAATTTGAATCAAATCACAGTCGAACACATGTTTTACCTGCCATAAAGCATCCGTACGCGACTGGTCGTTTTAGTATGTACAGAAAAAAAATAACACATACACACACAAAATCAGTCTGCGTTGCGTCTCAAAGGGTTCTTACATGCTATTTGTTGTCTGTTCTTTCGGTCGACTGAATGGGTTTCATGTGCGTGTGCAGAAATGTGCGAAACACAGCCACCATTGTCGAGGTATTTATGCCAATTTAAAACGCATAAAACTGAACATACAATGAAATTTACATTTTACCATGTCCGAAATGAGAAAAAGGATCGCATGGAGACAAATAAATAATGAAAAAAAAAAAAAATGTTTTGCATTGTTTGGGATTTCGGCGCTTTTTTCTGTTGTTCTCTCTGAGTCTCAATTTTCTTATTCTCTCTCTCTCTCTCTCTCTCTCTCTCTCTCTCTCTCTCTCTCTTACTCAGTCAACTTTCATTTTTAACACTTTTGGTATTGCTTGACTCTCTCGCGAATTAACCCAGCAAAGAGTGAGATATTGAATGTAAAACAAAGATTTTTCGGCGTAACCAACGTGTTTTATTGTTCTTTTTCGACGAATTTCTTTGCTTCAAATCAAACGATTTCGGTTCGCATTCAGTAGAGAAACGAAAAAAAAAATACAGGCACAACATCCATCGAATCGAGTTTCGGTGCCGTTTTCACGGGAAAAAAAACAGTTCGTAAAAGATATGTTTCCTTCAACGTGAAAGAAGAATGCCGTAAATGCAAAAGATAAATATTTGAGTTCGCTGGCCCTGAAACATAGATTTGCACCAATTTTTCATGTCTCTTTTGTTATAATGTGCAATTTCTCCCTTCGAGAAAATGAATGAAAAAAGAAAAAATAAATCCGATGGTTAAATAGCGGAATGTACCTTTTATTCTCTCACTTTTTCTCTCAATTTTTAATGCCGAAACTAAATCAATTTTTCTATCGAAATTGATTTTTTTTTCTCTCCATCTTACTTCCTTCTATCTTTCTACGTTTACATATTTTCGGAATCTGTTGCGCAAACAAGAACCGAGAATTTTGCACCGCAAAATTTGTTTCGCTTGAAAATATCTCAAGGTCTAGATCATTTATTATGTGCCTAATGACAAATTGTATTCGGTAGTGTATCGTTTTTTCGACGTTTTTACACTTCGGTTCCTTCTGTTCGATTTTAGGTAGAAAAGTTGCGCGCATCCCTGAAAACTATAACAAATGCACCGTCGTTTATAATCTTCGGCGATACTCTTACATGCGAAAACCGAAGAGAAAATAATGTTTTTGGTGAAATGTGGCGAAAAATATAAGAAAGAATAGAAAGAAAATAAATAAGCAATGATTGTTGTGTGTATGCCCATGACACAAGATGCAGCAGTTTTCATTCAAAAGGTGAAATAGAAGTGAATTAAAACTCAACACCACAAACGCACACAGACACACGAAAGAATGTCAGATATTCTCTCTATGCAAACACTGGCGTCTGAAGCAAATGAACATGGAAACCAAATGGAAGAGAGAAAAAAAAATTGGCGAGAAGAGAATAATAATAATTTCGAAATAGTTATAAGCAGCTGCGACCCAAGTGACTGATACACTCTCACTTCATACCGATACATACACTTAATACCCATTTATATGTACGGCAAACGGTTGGCAATTCATCCACTATATTTTCGCTGCTTCTTCCACCATCATTCACGTATATATATGTTTAATTCAAAGACGAGGAGTCTCAATACGCTGGCACTTTTAGCGATCACACTGTTATCGAACACCGAAATGTACCTTACGCCAAAGAACCATTTCACTTAGAAAAAGAGAGAGAGAGAGAGAGAGGCCCAACCAACGAGCAGCTGAAATTCCATTCTAAGTGCACATTTACATTGCTACACAATTCACACTACACAACCAGCATATACAAGGATTTTATGAACGCACAGGATATTGTTTGCCTAGTTTTAGGCGAATTTTTATTCATTCGCGGTGTTAATGGACGAAGATTTTTTTTTTTTTTAATTTTTCGATCGAAATTGTATTTATGTTCGAGTGAAAGTGAAATTGAGTTTTCTTCCGTTCTCTCCCTCTTTTCTGGCTTTTAAAAACTCCGTTGCTCAAACCTCGCATTTAATCTCTCAATATCTATCAATATTCGTTGCATTTTCATCTTCCGATAAATTGTCTTTCGTTACGTATGATCAAAAATTGTCCATGTCTATCGTATCACCGTTGGTAGATCTGGTTTCGTTACTTCAGTGTCCATTTCACGTTCTTTTTCTCGATTTCTCCCGTGTTGCATTCCATTTTCACCGCATAATTTGCTACACTGCTTCTTCCATTATGGTATATAATGTAATGTGTCGTTTGAATGCGACTGACCAAACAAATAATGGCCAGTTCAAAGAGAGGGAAAGGTCACGGTGTGCGCAAACACATACACTCAATAAATAATGCTTTTCTTCCTATTTTATGTTGTTATTTTTCTCTTTCTCTTTCTCTCTCTCTGGATTTCTTTTGATCTCCCTTTTTGCATTGTTCGTCATCCGAACAATAGCATCAAGACCAAAACGAATACATATTGCTTCTAAGCGTGTGCAAAATATTTTCTTCGAAAGATAAAAGAAAGACAGAGAGAGAGAGTGATATCTTAAAATCTGGATGCAATAAATATGTAAAAATAATCATGTTAGTGTGAGATTGCGAATGCTCATTTCTTTCTTCGTAAAGAGAAAAATATCGGGGAAACGAAGAAATGCCAATAAATTTCCTGCTCGTTGCCATCGAAAGAGAGATGAAAAGACGGCCAAAACAGCGACGAAAATGCTCACAAGGACAACAAAACAATGACAAACAATAGATATGAATGGAAATCCCGATGATTTATTTCGGATGGAATATTTTTTTTAAGTCTCGACCAAAGATGCATGCAACGACACTCACATATGTACGGATAGTGAGGTTGTGTTTATATTTCACCAGCCTTGGCGCGTTCATTCGTTAGAGAAAATACGGTTTTGATATATCGGAATCTATGAAATGAGCGAAAGAACCGTGGTTTTTGGGCAATTCTTCAGTGTCAGTTCAACCGAAGAAAGAAAATGGACAAATGACCAACTGTGGATTTGGATCACGGAACGAATATTATTTATATGCATTCACGCATCGAAAAAATGTGCATCGATATACAAAATTAAGTGTGGAACAAACTTGATTGAATTCTAGTCACTTTCGGTTAGACAATTTCGATGAAATCGAAAGAAGAAAATTCCAACGGAAAATTGACATTTTTAACGGTCATATCGACCAGTTTAAGAACAAAGGACATAAAACGTTGACTGAATTATTTAAAAATAATGTTTCAAGAGAGAATTAAAAAAAAAAACATGTCAAATTTCATAAATGTCTACATAAACTAGAAGATGCAGATGCGTTCGATAGCAAGAGATATTTGTCCGTTAAAAAAACTGCCAATACTCGCGAAATTGTTCATTATGTTCAAGGCCAAACCATTTATGCAATTAAATGAGTTCAAATGACAAGCCACCGCATATGGTGCGCTTGATCTATTTAATTAATTTTTTTCTTTGCATAAAAATTGTACTTCTTGTAATTATAACATTGTGGATGCGTTCGCGCAAAAGCCAATTGTCTCAATTTGACCGTTAAATTGGTTGGCAATTACTTCAGCACGCTTAAGTTGTAGAAAAAAGTGCATAATCATCCATGTGCGGAGAGAGAATGTGTTAAAAACCAATAAATTTGTTAAACAAAATCGATGACAGTGAGCATTAAAATTGAAAGAACAGATGATGTGCGCGCGCTTTTAAAACAAGTGCAAAGTGCTGCATAGCATTGAAGTGAATTTTAAATGAGCACGTCACAACAGTTGGCCGAACAACAATTCTTTCAGACCAAATTTAAGAAAATGGTGCTGTTGTTGTTATTTGAACAAATATTGATTTGTGTGCCACTGTGACAAAGTATTAAAATGCAGGTGACCAGTGATGAAAATTGCAGTTTTTATTCGATTTTTAAAAAAATGATGAAAAAAATCACAAAATCACCTAATTTCTGCCGAGTCATCCAATCCAAAATAAACATACTTGAATCGTGTTCATTTCTTTATTCTCAATCATGTGCTGAAGGAGAAGAAACGAAAACGGCAATAACAAGATGTTAAATCATAAATAAAAACAAAACTAAACGACGGAACATATGTTCTCGAAAAACACAGCTCCACTTGAGTGTGTGTGCGATAACATTAGACGCGTGCTATAACAAACGCAAAGAGAATGAGTGAACAAGAGAGATAAAGAATGAGAGAGCGAGAGAGAGAGTCACCAACACAAAGACAAATGCGATAGCTAACAAGACAAACGAAGTGTTTGCACCTGCTGTCTAACAATCTAATGCAGTTAGCGACAAAAGTTCAATTCACTCCAACAACCGTTTTAGCTAACGAATTTCAAGACGAAACAGGTTCTTGAAACCCTTTTGTCGATTGCGTTTTGATTCCACCCTCGAATCGCTTCTTTGTCAAGGGTGAATGAAAAAAACTCAAAAGAAGCACGAAACTGAAGAATTCCAAAACATTTAATACAAAAGAACTGAAACATCGAACGAAGTTCGTTAAAATACGTCTTGATCGCTAATTAAAGTGAAATCGTGAATTTTTTTACAACATCATCATTTTTAAAAATTCATGGAATGAACGAAATCACCACCGATTATTATTATAAATTGCTCATGCAACTCCTTTCCATGACACAATCGCTCTTGTCCGTCTGTTATCATCCGATTTTAATCGCATTTATTGTCATGTGAAGAGAAAGGATCCTTTTGTTTTTGGATTTTTCTTCCTTGGTCGAACAAAGGAAGCAAATATTTTGATTATCTATTGTCGTTTCCTCCGAAAAAAAAAATCGTTAAAAAGACATCTACTATCAATGTTCACTCTGCAATTCAAGCGAATCGCGTAATTATACACATGACTCAGAGAACAATTCCAATTCACATGCAGGACTTGTCAAACTAGACACACATACATATACTAAACCACATGAATCAACAAAAGAGACGGAGTGTTTTATTCTCTGCGTTTTATTGTATGAAATATACTGATAGCTATCAATTGTGCTACGTAATTGAAGAACAAGGAAGAACGCATCATAAATACGGGCAATTATTACAACATTATATTCCTTTTCATATCGGCTAATACAAGGAATCATGAGAACGAACACAATTTCGATTTAAATGTTGAACTTTCGTTCTCTTTGGTTTATTGGACTTTTCTTGTGGTTTTGGTAATTATTATATTGTGAATTGGAGGTGTGACTCTCAATTTTGTAAAAGAAATACAGTAATTTTCAACGCAACTTGAATTTTTTTGATGATAAAAAAAGTTTTCAATTTACAGTTTTTTAAAATCTGAATTCAAAGGATTTTTTGTGACAAGTTTTTTTTTTTTTTATTCAAATTTTTGTTCTCCGAATTATTTGAGAAAGAATTTTCTTTGTCCATTTCAGATCGATTTCAATGAAATGTTTTTTTCATTTGATTCATGTCTTTTCTTGAAATCAAACTTCTGTTCATCCATTCCTTTCGAAGGATTCATTAAATTTTTCCGTTAACAATTTTTCACGTCATTTTTAAAAAAAAGAAACAGTTACAGTTATTATCTCTTTGAAAAAGAGTATTTTCACTTCTTTGACGTAATTCATTGTAGTTCTTTTCATTACACCAAAAAAAGCTGTTCATTCTTCAAAACAAAGGCATTCTTTTTTCTCACATGCATCTGTTTTCCACCGAAAACTAACCGATTTCTCTGTTTTCTTTCAAATTTCAGGTCATCGTGATTCAGTCAACATGTTGAAGTGGACCAAACGTGCCGAACCGGGTGGTTCTGGTGACGCAGGTTCAAAATTATCTACACTACTCTTGGCCCCCCAGCCGAATACAAATCAGAGATTACATGCGCGACGTTCATTAGGTAATCTGTCACGTCCAGCGCGAACAGCGAATCGTGAACGTCAACGAAAATCGCTCGGTTCATCTGAGCTTAGTAAACGAATTCAAAATCGTGATAAAGAAAATCAAGTAGTATTAACACCTCATCCGAATGGATTTCGTCAAAATATCACCAGCACTCCAGTCATAGCATTTGGTTCAAAATTAGATTATGCATTGCGTGATGTACGAAATATCACACCAAAACACAATTCAAATTCAATATCAGCGCTGATAAATGCGATGACACCCAGCCGAAAACGGCCGTTAGCAAAAACACCGCCTGATTCACCAAAAGTTGACCGGGTCATTTGTTCATCGCCCAAAGAATCAGCCCTAGCATCAAATCCTGCATCCGTAATGTTAGCACAACAGACACCGTACGCATCGACGTTGCCAACATTTGATGTGGAATATTCGCCGTGCGGAGCCACACAACCAATTCTACCAAATCCAATGAACAGCATCACCGTCACCACAGACTCATTTTTCAATCAACCGCGATATTTTCAGGAACCATTGCCGGCATCAAAGCGACTGAAATTCTCACCCGGTGGCATGACACCACATCTCACCGAATTACGATTCAGTAAATTGAAATTCGGTTCGAAACGATCCACTGCTCCATCCGTGGGTAAAAAGAGCGAAAAAACGACTGTGAAAGAAGTTGAATTGGTTGGCGTGGAGAGTGGCAATAATAATAACAATGATAATAATAAAAATCAGAATGAATGCATTACAAACGATGCAAATTTAATGAAAAAACCAATGACACCGACCAAATTGATTGCATCAAAAATCCCATCGACCGAAACGTCACTTAGTTCGTCGGCACTCGACGATACTGCATTGGATAAAATGATTGATGCAATTTTAGAAAGTGCACGCAAAGAACGACCGTCCATTGTTCGAAATTTGGCACCGCGAAAAATTCATATGGCATTAATGCAAATGGGTTCCGATTCACCCACATACACACCGGCCGAAGATCCAGCCAGTGATTTGAATAAATTTTGTGATAATTTTCAAATATCGCCAGATAAATTGATTGGCGAACGTACAATCATTTTAGAAGAACCGAACGCAGT
Source organism: Contarinia nasturtii (assembly GCF_009176525.2). Lineage (NCBI taxonomy): Eukaryota > Metazoa > Arthropoda > Insecta > Diptera > Cecidomyiidae > Contarinia > Contarinia nasturtii. The sequence continues at coordinate 443,652 of NW_022199552.1, read as the reverse complement.
TAACGAACGTGAAGTTCGAACACCCGAACCAACACAAATCAAACGAAAGAAAGTGGAAAAAGTTGAGTCGAAAAATGGAAAGAAGGCAATTAATAGTTGTTATTTGAAACGACAACGAGCGGTACGAAGAAAACATACAAAATGTGATCAACAAAAAGAAAAATCGGAAGCAATGAGTGTTGACGGTGATTTTTCAACGGAACAAAATGAATCACCAAAACCAGAAACCGAAACATCGGAATTGGTTAGTCCGAAAACACCGTCCGACAGTGATTTTGTGATGAGCTCTTTTTTCAAGAAAAGTGTCGATGAATTGGCCAACATGAATACACCGGTCATTGATTCGAGTGATGTAAATCTTACGTATGCACCACAACCGCATTGTGGCATCACTTCGATTGGCTCAAAAATGTCCATTGACAGCACACCGTGCATTAATACAAACGATTTACAAGCCAGCTCAACACCTACACACATTGAAACGGTTAATGCCATTCGACGATGTCTTACCTTCTCCGATTCATCGCCCAGTGGCAGTGGATCTTCTACCACCACCGATGATTCATTGGAAAAACGCAAATCGACCGCCTCATCGACAAATTCAATCGCATCCATATCGAATCTATCGAACTCAATTCGAACTAATGGCATTGTTAGTGGGTCATTAGAGTTGACCATTCACATTGAAAACAACAAAATTCATATTCACGGTGAGTTGGTATGATCGCATCGAATCCCAAATATGCACAAAAATGTTTTCATTTTATGCGGGAAATTTTTTCCGAATTTTTATTTCACATTTAAGACGGACGATTTTTTGAGTTTCAGAAAAATAATTTTTGATTTTAACTTTCAGTCATCCGATGTCGTGATTTATCCCGCTCAAATGGTGGCCAAGTCAACGCATATGTTAAAGTGAGTTTTTAAAATTACTTTCTTTACTTTGGCGTTTTTTTTTCACTTTTCATTAACAAATGTAAATTCGCAATTTTTTCGTCTTTTAAATTTTTTTCATTCATTTTTCATAATTTCATTGATTATTCATAACCGTTTTGTCACAATTTTCCAATTACCAGGTCGCTCTTATCTCAGACACAACAGACAGTGGATTTCAGCGAACGGCTGTCCATTGTAATTCACATCGTCCATATTTCGATCATCGTTTTACATTTGATTTATGTGGCAATGAAATGTCTCGAATTCAATTGGCTGTTTGGCATCGGGATCGTGAATTCAAGTAAGTATCCAAATAAATCATAGACTCGAAAAATCTATTTTATATTCAGTTTCCTCATTTGAACGCTCTAGAATAAAAACAACTTACTGTTTACTCGCATATCGAAACGGAACTCAAAACGGGTGCATATCAAAGCGA